>NC_080550.1:10852518-11000018 GCF_028640845.1 Ahaetulla prasina
TGAGAAACACTGCCCTAACATGTCAGCCGATTAATGAAATGGGAAGAATTGTGCAGATATTTGCAGAACGGAATAACAGAGTTGGAGGACTTCTAGTCCAAGCAGGAGACTCAGACAAGCGGCTATCCAGTTTCTTCTTAAAAGCCCCCAGTGACGGAACACCCCAACTTCTGGAGGCAAGCTGTTCCACTGGTTAATGGTTCTCACTGTTAAGGGAATTTCTCCTTAGTTCTAGGCTGATTCTCTCCTTGATTAGTTTCCATCCATTGCTTCTTGTTCTGTCTTCAGGTGCTTTGGAAATTAGGTTGACCTGCTCTTCTATGTGGCAACCCTTGCAACAGTGATTAGCTGATAAACATATTAAATTACAATGGAAGTAAAGGGACAATTTTTCCCCCCAGCAATTTCAGTCAAACTTGCCTTTGTTTGTATTTTGTAATGTAGTGGTTATTTGTTGCGCTTTGACCTATTGGCATCATGACCTATTTGGCTCCCCATTGTCCTAGAACTGCCCAGAAGATATGTTTTATCTGGATATTTATGTTGAAAGAACTGTAATGTGAAATTAACAATTGAAATGGGCCACTTGGTCAAGCGGATGAGCACCAGGGGAAAGCAAAGTGGAGAGGAGAGATTCATGAACACGTTTTGATGATTTCAAACAACGATTTAGGAAATCTAAATCCGAAATCCTATTAATTAACTATCAATTGAAAAGGGTGATCCTTTCATCATTACAAGAACGTTGTGCTTCCGCATGTAATACATGTATGCCGATTTATGAATTGTGTACATGCACTATTAACACACGTCCAATGTCCAATGTACTTCTAAATAGATACTTTTGGAAGGACGAGATACAGCTTGAAATAAATAAATTTAAACTGACACTCTAGTGTTTTCTCCTTGTACCCCAATGGATTGCTTTGCATAGCCTCTGGGGAACAAGTACCCTACTTTGGAGAACACTGTTCTAGATAAAAAACTGTTTTAAAACACAAAAGAATTATTCAGTGAAATCTCTTCAATAGTAAATACCACATTTATTAGAGTATAAGACGCACTTTTCCCCCACTAAAAGAGGCTGAAAATTTGGGTGTGTCTTATACTCCAAATGTAGCTTTTCTTGAAGCTTTTTTCCAGCCCTAACGAGTTGCTAGCAAGTGAAGTGATCTCTGTGCTTTGCCTGCTTTTCTCATTGCTGCTCCCTCCTACGATCAGCTGTGCTTTAGAAGCTGTTTTTCAGCCCTAATGAGGCGCTAGCGAGTGAAGCGATCTTCCGCACTTCACCTGCTTTTCTCATTGCTTCTCTCTCCTACGATCAGCTGTGCTTTAGAAGCAGTTTTTTATCCAAAATGAGGCACTAGCGAGTGAAGCGATCTTCCGCCTTCACCTTCTTTTCTCATTGCTTCTCTCTCCAATGATCAGCTGTGCTTTAGAAGCTGTTTTTTATTCCCAACCTGGCACATGCGCGTACTCAAAACCAGCAAACTAATGTGCTGAAGCTGACCAAACTAAGGATGCTAGCCAGGTGAATACCTGGTAGGCAGAATTTTTTTTCCTGTTTTCCTCCCCCAAAACTAAGGTGTGTCTTATACGCCAGTGCGTCTTGTACTCTGAAAAATACGGTACATTTTCATAATTATCCATATCAGTAAGCCTTCTCAACATGTCAGGTTTCAGTGTGATGTAGGAATTTTAGAAGCTGTATCAGAGGTGAAATCCAGCAGGTTCTGACAGGTTGTGGAGAACCGGTAGCAGAAATTTTGAGTAGTTCGGAGAACCAGTAGCGGAAATTTTGAGTAGTTCAGATTACCAGTAACGGAAATTTTGAGTAGTTCAGAGAACTGGCAAATACCACCTCTGGCTGGCCCCAGACTGGGGTGGGATTGGGGATTTTGCAATATCCTTTCCCTGCCATGCCCACCAAGCCACGCCCACCAAGCCACACCACGCCCACCAAGCCACGCCCACCAAGCCACGCACACAGAACCGGTAGTAAAAAAAATTGGATTTCACCACTGAGCTATATGCCAAGACAATGAAGACCCACAGAGGAGGGCCGATGTGCCACAATAATTATTTGTAACACATTAATTACCTTTTAAAGTGAAACTTCCTTTCCTTATCAAAGTCAACCTATTCATCCTCTTCTAGTAAAGCAGTAGAAAAAAAAAAGAACATCAATCAAGTTCAGCTTGGATATACATCTTCTTCCCATGATTATGTTCAAATGCCTTATAATCTCTAATCGAAACATTAAGGAGTCAAATTCATTTTAAAATTACAACTGAAACTCATTTATGAAGTCAAGAGGATTAAATTCAATTAAAATAACTTTGAAGTCGGAATGGGGAAAAATATTTCAGAGTGATAGAAATCAACACATTGTTACTGCCTTTGTTCTCTTATGTGTGAAAAGGTTCTGAAAGGAGAAAAAAAAGCGGGGGGGGGGAAGAGAGGGAGAAAATTATAGGTGGAGTAGGAAGTAGGGAGAATTAGGTACTTGTACAAAATATACATCCCAGTTTAAACTGAAAGTTTGAAAAGATTGTGCATAGATGAAATCTTTTCTCTAAGTTTTGCATTGTAGAATCATGATGGTACTTAAAAGTTCTCTTACTGGATGCAGCAAATATTTAGTCAGTCTGTCTGTCTGTGTCTGTCTGTCTGTCTGTCTGTCTCTCTCTCTCTCTCTCTCTCTTTCTATCTAACATACCTACCTACCTTATCTATCTATCTATCTATCTATCTATCTATCTATCTATCTATCTATCTATCTATCTATCTATCTATCTATCTATCTATCTTCTATCTTTCATCGATCATCTAATCTATCTATCTATCATCTATCTATCTATCTATCTATCTATCTATCTATCTATCTATCATCTATCTATCTATCTATCTATCTTTCTTCTATCTTTCATCTGTCATCTAATCTATCTATCTATCTATCTATCTATCTATCTATCTATCTATCTATCTATCTATCTATCATCTAGCTATCATTTATCTATCTATCATCTAGCTATCATCTATCTATCTATATCTATCTATCTATCTATCTATCTATCTATCTAAATATCTATCTATCTATCTATCTATCTATCTATCTATCTATCTATCTATCTATCTATCTATCTATCTATCTATCTATCATCTATCTATCTAATATGCTTTTCTTTTTCCCTTTCCCTACCTGTTAATAACTAATTTCAGTATTCTATGGATTACAAAGCATATTACCCTTCAAAGACTTCTAGTATTAGATGTACAGTATTCTCAAATAGGACGTGAGCCAGGTCTTCTACTTCTGCCACTCCACAATTGCAGAGATGTTCATTGTAGGGTATAGGATGGTATCTCCCATGTTTGACCATTGTGTCAAGCTATTCGAATCTCGCTCGCATAAATATCTCCCTAAGATATTTTGGCAGCTGTTGTAATTTCGAATATCTGTCTACTTGAAAAGTATGTTTGTATTTGCTACACCTTGCTAAGGATAGCTATTTCATTTTGTGCTTCTATTTCCTTCATTCTTTGGGCAGCCCTTTTCTTGAATTGTTCTCCTGTTAGGCAAGAGACTGGAAGACCACAGCTTCTTACAAAATTTCTTTCTTTCATATTAAAGGGCCAGTTTGGTATCATGGTTAAGGACTGTGAATTCTAGCCCCATCTTAGGCATGAAGACAACTGGATGTCCTTCTCTCAGATCATAGGAAAAAGGCCATGACCAACCACTTCCAAAACCTCACCAAGTCTTCTTATCTGGCACAAAAGTTGTGACCTTCTAGAAGCCAAGTCTCCTTTCTTTGATTGGAGTTACAAACTTCGAAAAACACACCATGTGATCTTCCCCAGTTCTGCTGGTGTATTCATTTCCTAAGTATTAATTCGGTCCTTACTGTACTTTGGAAAGTGTTTGAATATTTATACGTGTAAGTATTTATTTTCCTGGTAAAATTAAAGCTCCATTGTCTCGCAACTAGCTGCATTTGTTCTGACACTCGAAACAAAACCTTCGCAAGTATGATAACCTTTATTTATAGATGGCAATAAGCATATTTAGCAATTTTATTATTCATGACCCCTTGCACTAAATATCATAATCAGAATACAGATGTGTAGGATAATTTCCATGTACAAGTTAGGGTAGTAATTCTTCTGCCACAAAAATAGCGCTGGATTTAGAGACATAATATGCCCCTGTTTAATAAATGTGTCGTGGAAGAAACAAAGAGGCTAAGAAATGGACTGGGAGAGGTCTTACTTTAATAACCAACTTCATAAATATATAACCCACCCCCCCTAAAAGTAATGCAAAGCTCCAGCATTATACATTTCGTATGCTTGTTCCTACTTAGTTTCCCTTAGCTTACAGAAACATTATTTATTACAAAGGAAAAACCCAGCCGTGTCTTGTATCTGCATTATTCTATATAAATGCAATTGGGAGAATCTTTTATTGCTTAAAGTAATCAAACCTGATATTAATATTGTCTTAGTGCTGGTGTATGGAAAGGTGAAAAAATAATAAAAAATACCTGAACGTTTTCTGGTTTTTGTTCAACTGAACAAGAATCAGTCATTCCTTTAAGATGATCACATTAGGAATACCCGGAGAAATTAATGTTGATCTCTATGCTCTATGCCATCTCAGAACTTAACTATCCACTGAATATTGCATTTTTCCAACTGTTTTAACATAGTAGTTGGTAGATAAATATTATAGTTGAGAACCTATTTAGGAGTACATATGATGAGGATAAATATTCAAAAACTTAGCATCCAATCATTTCTGCAAGTTTTTTTTTTAAAGCACCAATTATGGTAGATTGGGAAGACAACTCATTTATAGATTCTTTAAAAATAAAAATAAAAAAAACATTTCTTTTTCATCAAAATGCTGTGAGCTGCCAGAAAAGTGCATTGTGAAGGGAACAACAAGAATCAAAGCCTTCTCTTTGTCCTCTTTTGCAACTGAATAAATTCACAAAAATAAGTGTACATTGAGGAACAATGTGTAAAACACACTATAAGTTATTTTTTTTTTAAAGTGCGCTTTTTAGGGCTGCTTAGTTGCATGTCAAATGATGTTTTCAAAACCTTATATTGTGGAATGTTTTAAAGAAAGATTGCATCAGATGAAAGTGTGTATTGTTTTGGTTGTATAAAAGTAATTGTTCAAGACGTTTTGCAGAGTAAAGAATTTGCTGAAAGATTAAAGGGAAGAGAAGTGTGTGTTTATGTGGGTCACTAACACAAAATGCATTTTCACTCATATATACCAATGTCAGTAAATATGTGAATAAACTAGAAATAGAATAAATCCCCTGAACCTATTTTAGCATTTATTACTTTTTCTGTTTGTGTAAAAAAAAGACTTTCTAATGGTACAGCTCTTGATCCAAGCAGTAACGTTGCCTCTAAGTATCAAAATTCACTTTTCCTCATTGTTAAGGGTGCTTTCTTTCTTACTTCTTGGCAACCTAATGTAAAGAACATAGCATGTAGCTCTCATAGTTTATAAGGGCAAATGATGAAAAGAGACCAGGATCAAGCTTTTTAATGTGCGTGATTTAGCAAAGTTTTTTTTTTCTCAGTTAATTTACAGTGTGTGCATAGTTGTGGGTCTCAGTTCCAAATGTTAACTAAAATCCACACTTTCCTTCTTTTCTTTCTTTGATTTTGCCCGTGTTTTCTTTTCGTCTTCTTAGCCTGTTGCACAAACAAATTATCTTTAATTTATCTTTAACTCGCTGTAACTTTGTAGTAAGTGAACAACCCCCAGAGCTCTTCCAGTGGACACTTCTGCTCTTTTAAATCCAAACTTTTTAAAATGGGGATCATCTCGACACTTTCTACAGTGTGACATAAACAACAGAGGCGCTGAAAACGTGGTACCCAGAAGCTGCAGTTTTACTTCCTTCTTCATCCTTCTTGAATTCTCCTAAACTAAACGCACTGGAACCATTTCAGTGCACCAAGTTCACTTTTTTCACAAGCATCTCTGAAGCAAAGTCTCTCATTAAGCATACGGGTTTTTTTTTTTTAAATACCTTTATGAAAATATGATAAAGTATTTATTAACTACAAAGAAGATCTGAGGAAGGCTCTATTTAAAAGCCGTGCGACATAAAACTGGTCAGAAATAGCAACATCAATCAATGTCAGAAGAAAAAGGAAAGTAATTTGAAGAGTTTTTGGGAGAGAGAGGAAAAAAAACCCCTCCTTCTCTCTCTCTCTCTCTCTCTCTCTCTCCCCCTTTCTCCTCCTCTTTTGAGTTGACATGTGATGCATATTCTTACCTTGACAATCTCACACTCTGTCTCTATGCTGCCATAAATTAGAGTCCCCAACCAAGGCTGAAGATCAGCAAAGAATGTTGAGGCTGTTTGTAGAAGACCAAATTATGTAAGTATTATTACAGTTGATTCTGAAGGGCATTTGATTTCGGTGGAGCTAGCTTTCAAGAAAATAAATCTATTATGGAATTTCCTGTGCCATCCTTCACTAACATTCTCAGAGGCTTACGTGAACAAAGCAAACAAAAAGGACAGCAAAACAGCAGAAGGAGCAATTAGAACAAGGAGGATCAAGTAAAACCGTACTCAAAGCAACATATTTTGTAAGATCTTCAGTCACCAAATGGCATCACTTCTATTTACCGAAATTCTATTAAACTACCCATAGATCCTCCCTGCTGTGGGTTTTTCTCTTCTCTTTCTTTTTTATCTTTAACAACATCAACGGTTTTTCCAGAGAGTTCGGTTTTCCCATAAAGAGTTTGTTTTGCTTTAGTGGTTAAGGCACCAGGCTAATCACCAGGACACAGTGAGTTCTAGTCCTGACTTAATCATGCAAGGCACCTGGTGACACCCTCTCTCAGCCCAACCCACCTTGCAAGGTTGGTATTGTGGGGAAAATAGGAGGACAAAGATGTTCACCAACCTTGGATTGTTTGTAAACATAATATAGGTGGGATACAAATAAATAAGTATCGTTCTCATCATTCCCATCACCCATCTCTTTCCACTTATGACTGTATGACTTTGTTGCTTGTATCCTTACAATTTATAATGATACCGATTGTTTCCTGATTGCTTATTTGTACCCTATGACTATCATTGAGTGTTGTACCTTAGGATTCTTGATGAACGTATCTCTTCTTTTACGTACACTGAGAGCATGTGCACCAAAGACAAATTTATAAAAATTAGTAAACAAAATTTGGATTTCGCCACTGGTCTGGTCCTAGAGAATTGCTCAACACCACTATGATTGTGAAGAGTAAACAAATCTTCAAGCAGCATCAAAGCTGCAATGCAACCTGAACAGAGGTTACCATTTAACAATAAAAACACTGACTGCGGAGATTTCTATGAAACACAGATTCTCAGAATAGCCTCCAAACAGCTAATTTGATTTTTTTTCCCTTTTCCCTTTCTTATCCCCATTCACATTTCAAAGATGGCATTGTGATCGTCAGAGACAAGGACACATCAGTAGCATTTATCTTTCAGCGTGACATCTTCAATTTCCACACTTCTACAGGCAACATTAAGCATCTTCTTAACTTCAGTTTTCATTAGGAAAGTTTGAGCATTTTTGCTTCTTACAGGCAGCCTGTTTGTTCACCAATCCACATATTTCTTTCCTAATTTGGAAGTTGGGTAGGGGAGGTTTTTTGGGAGTGAAGGGAATGGGCTGGCAGCAGAGGTGAAATCCAGCAGGTTCTGACAGGTTCTGGAGAATCGGTAGAGGAAATTTTGAGCAGTTCGGAGAACCGGTAGCGGAAATTTTGAGTAGTTCAGAGAACTGGCAAGTACTACCTCTGGCTAGTGGGGTGGGAATGGAGTTTTTGCAATATCCCTCCCCCAGGAATGGGGTGGGAAGGATCATCATGTGACCGGACCTGATTTTACAACCATTTTTCTGCTGTCATTAAGCAAATCACAGTGATTATTAAGTGAATCACATAAGGAATCCAGCTTTCCCAATTGACTTTGACTGTTGGAAGCCAGCTGGAAAAGTTGCAAATCAAGATCACATGATCACAAGAAGCTGCAATGGTCATAAATGTGATCCGGTTGCTGAACACCTGAATTGTGAATGCAGCCCAAGCTCAGGGAATTTTTCTCTCTCTCTCTCCAGCATGTGCCATGCTTGCAGGGACAGATCTAGGGGTGAAATCAAGCAGGTTCTGACAGGTTCTGACAAAGCGGTAGCAGAAATTTTGAGTAGTTCGGAGAACCATCAAATACCACCTCTGGTGGTCCCAGAGTGGGGAGGGAATGGAGATTTTACAATATCCTTCCCCCAGGAGTGGGGAGGGAATGGGGATTTTGCAGTATCCTTCCCCTGCCACGCCCACCAAGCCACGCCACACCCACCAAGCCACACCCACAGAACCGGTAGTAAAAAAAAAATTGGATTTCACCACTGGCTGGCAGGGGGATTGTGTTGTTTTTGTCACACAGCGTTTTGTGTATAATGACATGGCAAACTCTTCTGACTTTTTCTGGGGCTGGGGTAAATGTGAGAATTCAGGTAGTCCTTGACTTATGGCCACAATTGAGCCCCAAATTTCTGGTGTTAAGCGAGACATTTGTTAAGTAAGATTTTTACGACATTTTTAATCAACGAATCACTGCATAAATGAGTAACTAATGGTGGCTAAGTGAACCTGGCTTCCCCATTGATTCTGCTTGTCAAAAAGTTGCAAAAGGTGATCCTATGACTTGGAGACACAGCAGCGGTCATAAGTATGAATCAGTTGCCAAGCGTATGAATTTTGATCGTAGGGATGCGACAAAGGTCATAAGTCTGAAAAATGGTCATAAGACACTTTTTTTCAGTGCCATTGTAACTTTGAACGGTCATTAAATGAACTTGTTGTAAGTCAAGGACTACCTGCAATTTAGGAGCATCTTGTATTTGTGGGGTTCTCCCACTGCCTTTAGCGTTGTTTTGCTTAACCATGGTTTGTTGAACGATCCATCATAGCCCGGTTCACAAACAAGGCTAGGCTTATACCGTGGGTTACAAAACCAAACAAACTCTACAGGTTTGCTCAGTATCGGATCGCTGATCCATTTATAATTTCAAGATGTTTTCTCTCTTAGCCCTGAGATGCCGGGAGTTGAATTTGACCTATGTTATGTCCCTCGGCAACAATTTGTTAGCTGATCTTTTTTTATTAAGTGCAGTCCTTGGGACAGAACCTGCCATGAAACATTCTCCATTTTCACTAGATCCATTTCACTAGAAAGAGAAAGTTTCTGGCAATTCTGCAGAAGTGGGATTCATGCTTGGGAAATACTGCCAATCAGAGATTAAAAACTAGTTGAAAATGTTATTTCTGTACTTATTTATTCAGTTTAGGAAACGTATGGAACACCTGACAGATCTGTTGTGACCCAGGCCCCAGTAGGTAGTAGGAAACTCAATCAGTGTAAAAACAAACAAACTTTATTCAAACAGCTTAGAATTACTTCATTCTCAGTGTAGTTCAACTAAATTAAAGCAAAGTCCTCCCAACACAAATTCCTCAGTCCTATCACCAACCTTGGTCCAAGTAGGCAAACTGCCAAAGGCCTTTCTTGGCAAAAGTTCAAAAGACACCGATACAAAATAAATGCAAGAAGACGAAGCTATCAACGTTGTTGTCTGGCAAAGCCCAAATGCAGTTGCTGGTCTTTTAAGTCTTATGGGAAGGGCCAATCATCTCTTGGCCCTACTCCTGAGTTGTCCTCTTTGCTTGAGCTGCTCTTGCCTTCTGGCAGCTCTTCTCATGCGTGCATTAGGAACAGGCTCCTCCTGTTCCTCTGCCTCACTATTGTCAGCCTCTGGAAGCTCTGGAGTCCACACCTCACTCCCTGACAGCCCTGGCCCCACCTCAGCCTCCGACACAGAGCCCTCATCTAGGCCTTCCCCAGCCTCCAGGATTGGCCAATGCTCTTCCTCAGCCTCATCGCTGTCTGACTCCATTGCCAGCTCCGCAGGCTGCTGGCGGACCACAACAAGATCATCATGGAGAAAATCTGTTTGTGCAGATGCTAAGAGATTATTTATTAATTAAATTTTAATATGCTGCCCATTTCAAAGTTTAAAGCAACTCTAGACAGCTCAGAGTTGCCTTGGATCTTATCAACTACTTGATAGCACCTCATCACCATCATCATCAACAACAACAACAACAGCAACAACAAAAACATCATCAGTTTATAGAACTTTGGGTGGTTGAAAATTGATGAAAACTATAGACACCAGTCCTTTTAAGATTCAATAGTAATACATACAAATAACGATCCCATAGAAGCCCATCGACAATCAGTCCATTAACCAATAAAAGTCCTCCACCAAATTCTCCATTAATGACCAATTTAATATTCACACCATTGCAAAATACCCACAGGGAAGTGCTGCAAAGCTTGAAAGCCAAGGCATGGAAAAAGATCTTGAAAGCTGTCAGTTTTTTTAAAGTACCGAATCAGACTTGGAGAACACTCATAAAAACTATTTTGGAAAGGTTCGTCTAAAAAAGATTTGACTCAGTTTTGATTTTCTCAACCCAGACAGCTTCAGGGCAAAATGGATATATGTCTGTCTTTCTGTCAGGTGCAAAAAAAACGGGTCCAAATAAGAAGGGTTTAAATGTATTGATTTATTGCTGAAGCCAATGCACAGGAATCACCTCATTTGAAGGTTTGCACCTGGGTAAAGCTTAAAATCCCTAGTGTTCGAATCCCTAGTGCTGCCGTGTAACGGAGTGAGCTCCCGTTACTTGTCCCAGCTTCTGCCAACCTAGCAGTTCGAAAGCACGTAAAAATGCAAGTAGAAAAAATAGGGACCACTTTTGGTGGGAAGGTAACAGTGTTCCGTGCGCCTTTGGCGTTGAGTCATGCCGGCCACATGACCAGGGTGACATCTACGGACAGCGCCGGCTCTTTGGCTTTGAGCACCGCCTCAGAGATGAGCACCGCCCCCTAGAGTCGGCAACAACTAGCACATATGTGTGAGGGGAACCTTTACCTTTACCTAAACCTTTACCTTTACCTAAGCTTAAAAAGCAGAGACATCACCCTGCCAACAAAAGTGCGTAGAATCAGGTCTATGATTTTCCCAGTTGCAATGGATGGCTGTGAAAGTTGGATCATAAGGAAGGCTGAGCACCAAAGAATTGAGGCCTTTGAAATATGTTGCTGCAGAAGATTCCTGCGAGTCCCTTGGACTGCAAGGTGATCAAACCGGTCAGTCCTAGAGGAGATCAACCCTGACTGCTCTTTAGAAGGCCAGATCCTGAAGAGGAAACTCAACTACTTTGGCCACCTAATAAGAAGGAAGGACTCGCTAGAGAAGAGCCTAATGCTGGGAAAGATTGAGGGCAAAAGAGGAAGGGGACGACAGAGAACAAGATGGCTGGATGGAGTAACTGAAGCAGTAGGCATGAGCTTAAATGGACTCCAGAGGATAGCAGAGGACAGGAAGACCTGGAGGAACGTTGTCCTTGGGGTTGCGATGGGTCGGACGCATCTTCACAACTAACAACAACAGAAAGCTAGATAAAGTTCAATGGCATTCAAAGGGGAATGAAGTTTGTTCTCTTGTGAATGCGTAGAGATTCGATACCGATTCCCCATTTGACTCCTTCCCTTGATTCTGCCAGTTTCTCTCCTACACTATTGCTACTTTAGTACATAAGAATAGAAACTTCCCATTTTAATAAATTTAATAACATCACTTGCTCCCTGAAAGGATAAAGGTACAGCTAGCTAATCAGTTTGGTTGTGTGCCAAGAAGACCCATATTATTTTTCAAAAATATATAATTATTTCTTAGTAACCTGCGATTCAGTACGACAGAATGTTAACAATTTTTTAAAAAGATGATTTAGTAAAGCTGAGTCATTATATATTTTCTCCTCAGCATACTTAATAGTAGAAGTGATATTAATTTGTTATTCTAGTTTCCATTGAGAGGTCAATAATTTGCCATTTTTTTCCTTTGCTCCCAATATCTTTGTGTTACACAACTCTGTGAATATCCTAAATCAATGCCTAAAGAGAATTAAGCTTCCTTTTAGCAGGCATAAATTCTTTATATTATTTCAGGGTATATCGTCTTGCATCAGTAGCTCCTTAGTTTTATTCTCCAATGTTCTCATTTACTTTTTTTTAGTTTTTTCATTAGAAATGTTCAAAATATAATCACCCATATATTTTTTTAAAATATCCCAAACAATCATTAAGTCATGCGTTGTCACTTCATTTTCCCTGGATGTAAAAAATATTTAATAGATATGTATTTAAGTACCATCTTGAGAAAATATGGCAATTCTTTTAATCGTTCATAATGTTATTTAAACATAATTGGATATTTAATAGAATTAATATTAAATTATCTATACGATCCACAAGCTTTGGGCAGAGTAGCAATAATTTTACCATCAGACTACACCTGCCTATCATACCATCTTTTACCAGCTTTAAGCCAGCCACCATCTGAAGATTTTTCGGAAGATGGGTATCCATCTCGTCGGCTTCTATCTCCTGTTTATGCTTTTAATTTATTTATATGCGATATTCTGCTTTGGAACTCTTGCGCCTGCGAGGTGCCCCCGCCTCGCAGAAATGGCCCGCCTCATTATCAATGGCCGGCCTCAATGACGGGTCTTGGGATCCACAGAGGTGGCATGCGAAGAAAAAGAGCCTTTGGTTTTTTTTAGATAGGGCGTTTTTAAGGGGTGGGAGGGTTAGGGCGGGCGTTGGGGGTAGCCCGTCGGGTGGGGAGCCAGTCCTTGCGTGCGCTCGTGGTGATCATTTAATGGGTTCGGAGGTTAGGGGGGGAAATTGCGTTCCTGTTGGGGAGGGTGGTGTTATTTGCACGGTAAGTGGGAGGGGCATATATGGCGGAAGGCGGGGATCATATCATCCTGGGGGGGGCGCGTTCGATGTTTGCAGAAGGCGATCGCGTGCCCCGATCCCCCGTCCTTTTCCCGTTCCCCGGATGGTCAAGACCCTCAGAGCCTGGGCCTTCGGCTCATGTTGTGCAACGCCCAGTCCATGGTTAATAAGGCCCCCCTAATAAACGATCTTATTCAGGGGGGTGCCGCAGACCTTATAGGCGTCACGGAAACCTGGTTGGGCACTGAAGGGGGTGTGCCCCTTGTGGAAATGTGCCCACCGGGTTTCCGGGCACTCCATCAGCCGAGGGCTCAGGGTAGGGGTGGGGGAGTGGCGGTTGTTATTAGGGAGAGCCTGGAGCCGAGGGAGACCACTGTACCTCAGATTGCCGGGTGTGAATCCCTCTTTGTGAGGTGGGGTCATAGGTGTCAGACGGGCTTGTTTGTCGTGTACCTGGCTCCTTGCTACGTGACAGCTGCCCTGCCCAAGCTCCTGGAGGTGTTGGCTGGGGTGGCGGTTGAGACCCCCAGACTTATTGTCATGGGGGATTTCAACTTGCCATCTTCCGGCACATCATCAACAGCAGCTCGGGAGTTCATGGCTTCCATGACGGCCTTGGACCTGACCCAAGTAGTCGATGGCCCTACTCACATTGGGGGTGGCACGCTGGATTTGATTTTTATCTCCGGTCAGTGGTTGAAGGATCTGGACTTGAGGGATGTAGTCATTGAACCTTTGTCATGGTCAGATCACTCGCTCTTTCGTCTAGACTTTCCGACCACTACTCACCGCCGCAGGGAGACGGAACACATACGTTGGTTCCGTCCCAGGCGCCTGATGGACCCGGAGAGGTTCCAGACGGAGCTTGGGCCATTTCCTGAGGCACGACTGAGGAACTAGTTGCGGCCTGGGAACGGGCCGCGGCTGGGGCTTTGGACCGTGTCGTGCCTTTGCGGCCTCTGACCCGGCGTAGATCCCAACCGGCTCCTTGGTTCTCCGAGGAGCTGAGGGGGATGAAATGCCGGAGAAGATGCCTAGAGAGTTTGTGGAGGTCCAGTCGTTTAGAGGCTGATCGAACACAAGTGAGGTCCTATACTAGGACCTACCTTGTGGCACTGAGGGATGCGAGACGTTGTTACGTCTCGTCCCTCATTGCGTCGGCAGATAACCGCCCGGCCACCCTGTTCCAGGTGACTCGTTCCCTCCTTCACCAGGGGGAGCGAGATGACCCGTTGCAGGGACGTGCCGAGGAGTTTAAAGGTTATCTATACGATAAAATCGTTCAGCTTCGCGACGGTCTGGATCAGAATTGCGGGGATCCGGAGGGGGCGTCTGGGGGCGGTCTTGGTGACATTGTCTGGGATGAGTTTGACCCTGTGGCTCCCGAGGACATGGACAGGTTGCTGGGTAGGTTGAACGCCACCACGTGTTTACTGGACCCGTGCCCCTCCTGGTTGGTACTGGCCACTCAGGAGGTGACACGAGGCTGGCTCCAGGCGATTATGAGCACTTCTTTGTTGGAGGGAGTCTTTCCGGCCGCCTTGAAAGAGGCGGTGGTAAGGCCCCTCCTCAAGAAGCCCTCCCTGGACCCGGCTGTTTTAGGTAATTATTGTCCGGTCTCCAACCTTCGCTTTGCAGCGAAGGTTGTTGAGAGTGTGGTGGCGTGTCAGTTTCCCCAGCACCTGGACGAAACTGTCTATCTAGACCCGTCCCAGTCCGGTTTCCGGCCCAGATACAGCACGGAGACAGCTTTGGTCGCGTTGGTGGATGATCTCTGGAGGGCCAGGGATAGGGGGTGCTCCTCCGCCCTGGTCCTATTAGACCTCTCAGCGGCTTTTGATACCATCGACCATGGTATCCTGCTGCGCCGGTTGGAGGGATTGGGAGTGGGAGGCACCGTTTATCGGTGGTTCTCCTCCTATCTCTCCGACCGGTCACAGACGGTGTTGACAGGGGGGCAGAGGTCGGCTCCGAGGTGCCTCACTTGTGGGGTCCCGCAGGGGTCGATTCTCTCGCCCCTCCTGTTCAACATCTATATGAAGCCGCTGGGTGAGATCATCAGTGGCTTCGGTGTGAGGTACCAGCTTTACGCTGATGATACTCAGCTGTATTTTTCCACACCGGGCCACCCCAACGAAGCCATCGAAGTGCTGTCCCGGTGCCTGGAAGCCGTACGGGTCTGGATGGGGAGAAACAGGCTCAAGCTCAATCCCTCCAAGACAGAGTGGCTGTGGATGCCGCATCCCGGTACAGTCAGCTGAGTCCTCGGCTGACTGTCGGGGGCGAGTCATTGGCCCCGATGGAGAGGGTGCGCAACCTGGGCGTCCTCCTGGATGAACGGCTGTCTTTGGAAGATCATTTGACGGCCGTCTCCAGGAGAGCTTTTTACCAGGTTCGCCTGGTTCGCCAGTTGTGCCCCTTTCTAGACCGGGATGCCCTATGCACGGTCACTCACGCCCTCGTGACGTCTCGTCTGGATTACTGCAATGCTCTCTACATGGGGCTCCCCTTGAAGGGCATCCGGAGGCTGCAGTTAGTTCAGAATGCGGCTGCGCGGGTGATAGAGGGAGCCCCTCGTGGCACCCACGTGACACCTCTCCTGCGCAGACTGCACTGGCTGCCTGTGGCTTTCCGGGTGCGCTTCAAGGTGCTGGTAACTATCTTTAAAGCGCTCCATGGCATTGGGCCGGGCTATCTACGGGACCGCCTGCTGCTACCAAATACCTCTCACCGACCCGTGCGCTCTCACAGAGAGGGACTCCTCAGGGTGCCGTCGGCTAGGCAGTGCCGTCTGGCGACACCCAGGGGAAGGGCCTTCTCTGTGGGGGCCCCCACCCTCTGGAACGAACTCCCCCCAGGACTTCGTCAACTCCCGGACCTCCGAACCTTCCGCCGCGAGCTTAAAACACATCTATTTGTCTGCGCAGGGCTGGACTAGGTTTTTTAAATTTAGATTTTAAATGGGTTTTATTATATATATTGTTTTAATTATCGGGCTATATTTAATAAGTTTTTTAATTTTATCTTGTATTTATATGTATTTTATCTGCCTGTGAACCGCCCTGAGTCCCTAAGGAGATAGGGCGGTATACAAATTTGAATAAACTAAAACTAACTAAAACTAAACTAACTAAACACAAAGGATCACAATGCTAAAATATTCAAATAAGAACAAAATACGTGGGATTGAAAAAAAACTTTATTATATTTTTATCCCATTATATAGATAAATAGATAGACAGACAGACAGACAGACAGATAGATAGATTGTGTGTGTGTGCGTGTGTGTGTGTGTGTGTGTGTGTGTGTGTGTAAAAGTTGGACCACAAGAAAGGCTGAGTGCCAAAGAATTGAGGCCTTTGAACTCTGGTGCTGGAGACGACTCCTGCGAGTCCCTTGGACTGCAAGGCGATCCAACCAGTCAGTCCTAGAGGAGATCAACCCTGACTGCTCTCTAGAAGGCCAGATCCTGAAGATGAAACTCAAATACTTTGGCCACCTAATGAGAAGAAAGAACTCACTAGAGAAGAGCCTAATGTTGGGAAAGATTGAGGGCAAAAGAAGAAGGGGACGACAGAGAATGAGGTGGTTGGATGGAGTCTTTAATTTATTTATTTATTTATTTATTTATTCACATTTTTATACCGCACTTCTCCGAAGACTCAGGGCGGTGTACAGCAAATAAAACGACAATAATCCAAAACCAATTTAAAATACCGTAACAAGATTAAAAATCTAATTTAACCGCTGTATACTTAAAAATATTAGATAAAAATTACAAAAGATAAAAAACCCTGTTAAGAAGCCTGCTAAACCCCCAGTATTTAAAATCAATCAATCAGGCGAGCCCCGCTTGGTGAAAAAAGAAAGCCTTGAGCTCGCGTTTAAAGGTCTGAAGATCAGGGAGAAGACGGAGTCCCACTGGCAGCTCATTCCACAAAGCTGGGCCCCCCACAGAGAACGCTCTTCCCCTGGGGGTCGCCAGCCGACATTGGTTGGCCAACGGCACCCTAAGGAGGCCCTCCCTGTGAGAGCGCACTGGACGCACCGGACGATGGGAGGTAACTGGCGGCAGCAGGCGGTCCCATAAATATCCCGGTCCAATGCCACGGAGCGCTTTAAAGGTGATAAACAACACCTTGAAGCGCACCCGGAAGACCACCGGCAACCAATGCAGCCTGAGCAGGAGAGGTGTTACATGGGAGCTACGAGGAGCTCCCTCAATCCCCCGCGCGGCCACATTCTGTACCAGTTGGAGCCTCCGGATGCTCTTAAAGGGGAGCCCCATGTAGAGAGCATTGCAGTAATTGACATGAGCTTAAATGGACTCTGGGGGATGGTAGAGGACAGGAAGGCCTGGAGGAACATTGTCCATGGGTTCGTGATGGGTCAGACACAACTTCACAACTAACAACAAAAAGCTAAATAAAGTTCAATGGCATTCAAGGGGGAATGAATATATATTGTTGTTAGTTGACCACAATCGAGCCCAAAATTTCTGTTGTGTGAGACATTTGTTAAGTGAGTTTCGCCTGATTTTATGACTTTTTTTGCCATTGTTGTTAGATGAATCACTGCAGTTGTTAAATGAAACTGGCTTCCAGATTGTCAGAAGGTGGCAAAAAAATGATCACATGACCCAGGGATATTGCAACCATCATACATATGAGTCAGTTGCTAAGCATCTGAATTTTGATCACGTGATCATAGCAGTAGAAGGTTCCACTTACCTTCGCTACTGGTTTGGAACCGGGAGGTCGTGCACGGTGCTTCTGTGCATGCGCAGAACCTTCTACGCCTGCGCAGAGCATCCGTGATGATGTCCAGGCAGGTGGGTGGAGCCTCCCGCTGCCATTACCAGTTCGCTGAGCCAGGGCGAACCGGTAGAAACCCACCACTGGATCATAGGGACTTTGCAATGGCCATAAGAGTGAAAAACAGTCATAAGTCATTTTTTTCAGTGACATTGTAAGTTCGAGCGGTCCCCAAACAAGCTGTTGTAAGTTGAGGGCTACCTGCTACTTCTTTCTCCCACAATAACAATTGTGTGAAGTGGCTTGGGCTGAGTGAGAGAGAGTGGCTAGCCAAAAATCACCCCAAATCTTTAGAAAGATTTAAAAATATTACATATCTGCCAAATACAAACATACATATTTAGAGTTATTTTTGGTAAGAACAATATGACTATCTAATGGAGCTGAAATCAAATCTCAAGCCGTAATGAACTACCCACAATCAAACTTAGGAGATATTTAGAAGATCTGTGCAAAATCTCTGAATGGTCTTTAGTAGGGCGAAAGTAATTAATGAATGGACTAAAATTATTAAAAGTAACTGATCTTTTTTTTTTTTTTTTAAAAAAAACCTTCTTAATCGCTAATTTCTTATTCAGTTATGCATTTGAAGACTTGATCATCCATGTTCCTACAATTCCCACTCATACATATTTAACCAACCCATCTTCTGGATAAAAAGTTTCTTTGGTAGAAGAATATGAGCCTCTTGTTACAAAAAAAAATAACTTGAGGCTATAATGTATTTGTGAAAGATTATCCTACTCAAGTGCATATTTTCCTAAACCATCTCTTCCAATGAAGAACTTTTCCATAAATGTATACATTGTTTTAACAATCCCATCTGCCTTGAAAGATTTTTATTATTAGCTTTCTCTTTTTCAAGAAGCGTCTTCTCGCCAATGTCAAGTCAAGGATTGTATGGAACTTGGTGTTCTATCTTCATATACATCTGGGATGAAATATTCCCGGTTCAGACTGGATCAATCAATCTGGTAGCGATGGTGGCGGGTGGTTCGGAGAACCGGTAGCAAACCCCCATGCCCAGCTGAGTGCATGATCATCAGAGGGTTGTCTTCGGCTGAAAAAAATGCTTTTAAAAGTAAAAAAAAAGCCTCTGATGATCGTGCAGCTTAGCTGGGATCGTCAGAGCCTTTTAAAAGCATTTTTTCTACAACCTCTTTGGCCGAAGAGGTTGTAGAAAAAACTCTTTTAAAAGGCTCCTCTGATGATCCTAGCTGAGTTGCCTGATCATTAGAGGCTTTTTTTTCTTTTAAAGGCAAAAAAAAAATGCTTTTAAAAGAAAAGCCAAGCCACGCCCACAGAACCGGTAGTAACAAATTTTACATTTCACCCCGATATATACTTAATATTGTAAAGTTATTTTAGGCAAGGCTTTCAATGAAGGCCAATTTGACTCTAGAGCAATTCCACTGTAGCCAAATCACAGTGAAAGGACAAAACTTAGGGGAAAGGAATACCAAAGATGCAAAGCATTCAGGTTTTTTTTTTTTTTTAAATTATTATTGTTCCTCTTTGTGCCTTTGAATAAAAGAAATTATCTTGCGGCGTACAGTGACATCGTCAAAGATGCATGTATCGTGGCTTTTCTTAAAAATAAAACCCACATGCACACAAAAACAATGAGATAACACCTTGTCAAGTACGTATATTCTTTGTTGACAGCCTTGAACGCAATCACAATAACGACAGCGCTATTTCAGCAGATTCCCCATTCTGCTGCCATTGGCAGAGTCAGCCATTTTATAAAATTGTGACTGTTTACCACTTTAATCATCAGTCGAGAGCTAGTCAAAACAAGAAGTCAGAAGGAGTAGTAAATTGCACTGGTGCCGCGAGAGGAATTTGAACTGTTGTTGTTTTTTTTGCTGAAATTCACTAAAAATACATGGAGGCGTTTCCCCGCCCACCCTTCACCTAGCTTTGCGAGAAAAGTTGTGTGGAAAGATGGGACGAAGAACTCTGGATGATCTGCGTTAGGAGAGAAAGAAAGAAAAGAAAAGAAAAGAAAAGAAAAGAAAAGAAAAGAAAAGAAAAGAAAAGAAAAGAAAAGAAAAGAAAAGAAAAGAAAAGAAAAGAAAAGAAAAGAAAGTTTTCCAGTAGGTTTAGGGATGGGAATGTATTGTTCTCTCTGCATCAGAAGGTGAGTGTCCTTCTTTGAGGGAAATGGGCAGTTCAGAAATCGGAATAAATAAATAAATAAATAGGATGGATGGATGGATGGATGGAAGGAAGGAAGGAAGGAAGGAAAGCTGAATGTCAATAAAATGTAAAAGAGGAAGGAAGGAAGGAAGGAAGGAAGGAAGGAAGGAAGGAAGGAAGGAAGGAAGGAAGGAAGGAAGGAAGGAAAGGAATGTCAATAAAATGTAAAAGAGGAAGAAAGAAAAGAAGGAAGAAAGGAAGGAAAGTTGAATGTCAATAAAATATAAAAGAGGAAGGAAAGAAGGAAGGAAGGAAGGAAGGAAGGAAGGAAGGAAGGAAGGAAGGAAGGAGAGAGAGGAAGGGAAGGAGGTGGGAGGGAGGAAGGGAGGGAAGAAGGAAGGAAAGATGGAGGGAAAGAATCCCTTAGTTTCAATAAAATCCATTCTAAGAAGAAACGTTGAGAGTTAAGAAAATGCTGCTATATTTCTACAGGAAAAAAGAGAACTTTGTAAATATTGTGTGGTTAAAACTGAGCTGCAATCACTACCTTGGATAACACCCAAAGGATTTAATGGTGCTTAGCTTCATGTAGATGTTTATGGATTGACACAACCTAACTGCAATTCTATACACAATGACTGGGAGTCCACCGTACTGAATTCAACAAACAGAGGCGGTTTCCATGTTATGACTGTAATTGAGCCTGGCACTTACGGTCATAAGTTGAGATGTTGCTAAGTGGGTCCCCGTGTGATTGAACTCTATTTTACAGCCTTATTCGCAACGGTTGTTAAGTGAACGCCGTGGTCACTATGGGTTGAGTTTTGCTGGGAACCTAGTCAAAGAAACAAATGACCCAGAGATATCTGCACGATGTGGCCAAAGTGAAGTGAAGATTATTTATTATTTATTTATTTTGTCAATCATATATGAGATAACAGGTAAAAGTATAAACATAATTTGGATACGTGAAAAGAAGAAGTAAAAAAGGAATATTAGGACAGGGACGGTAGGCACGCAGGTGCACTTATGCACGCCCCTTAAAGATGGCAACCGCAACTGAAGCCCTTGTTGGTGTGTTGGTGTGTCGCACACACAATGCATGTAATAAACAGAGCTCTTTGATCACACCGTCATCTTGACTTGTTTGGACCGTTCTCTGCAGACGTGTGGCCTTTTCTTCATCTCAGACGTCAGGGTTACTGAGCTATGATTTAAATGTGCTGCGCGTATTCTCCAAAGTAGTCTTTGTTAGTCTTAATTCACATGCGGCCGATACAAAAGCGAATGTGGCCTGTTCGAAGAAAAGAACAGCCTTTGGGATCCTTTTCCTCCCTAACCATCAGGTTAGAAGTGGGGCAGGAGGACTCCAGGAAGCCTAACCATGCAAATACCGGGGTGTGAGGGTAGGATGGGACTGTTTTATGACCTGGTCCTTTAAAATAATAATACACATTGTATCATGTGGAATATATATATAATATTTGTGTGTGTGTGTGTGTGTGTGTGTGTGTACACTATGGAGTGCCTTTCCTTTTTCTTTTCTTTTCTTTTTTTAATATGTACTCAGCAGACTGTGAGCAATACATTTGATTTGCTGACCAAATGAATTCTGTAATCACAATCTAGGCTTTTTATGTTTATGTGAAACAAAGCAGTAAATTTAGATCACTTTAATCGCATGTGAAAATGATGGAGTTTCAAGGGACTAGGTCCTGGAAACAGTGGAAGGACAGAAAATTAAAAGAGAGAGAGAGAGAGAGAAAGGAGGGAGGGACGGAGGGAGAGAGAGATTTTACAGATCCTTTGCTTCAGTGAAAGAGGCAGAAACTGCTCGATCTTGGAAAGGTATCTTGGAAGTTCCTGCAACTTTATATTTCAGAACTCCACTTTCCTCGCAGATCCCGTCTTATTGTTACTTTTATTTTCGACGATTGCGTGTTCCCGAGCAAACGTCTTTCTCCTGAGACCATCTCAGGATACAATTTGCACATGTGGGTGGAAGAGAAAAAACATTTCCATAATTCATCATCAAATTATGTCCATTCATAAGGTCAACAAGATGAGATGTATGCGCTTCTTTGTAATCTAATGAATCACTGGGTT
This sequence comes from Ahaetulla prasina, assembly GCF_028640845.1. Lineage (NCBI taxonomy): Eukaryota > Metazoa > Chordata > Lepidosauria > Squamata > Colubridae > Ahaetulla > Ahaetulla prasina. The sequence continues at coordinate 10,874,489 of NC_080550.1, forward strand.
TTTTTTTTTTCATCCGCTCAGACATCTGTTCTTTTAATGCCTATTTTAAAAGGGGGAAAGGCACTTCTTTTGATTGTGAGGCAATTATTCGAAGAGAATGGCCTTTTATAATTCTTAACTTATATCTGAAGATAAAGACAACTAGGAGATTTGAGGGCCGTATGAAAGATTTTTTTTTTTTGCATTCAAAGTGAAGCCCAGTGCATTTTGGGCACCGTGCCAGCTTCATTTGGGTGTGAAAATGTCTGGCATTTGGCTGGAGTTTTAGTTGCAGTTGAGTACACTGCTGTGAATTGGCTTTTCTGCCTGGTGAATAAACAATGTGAAAAAGATGGGAGGCTAGCACTGGAATGATCCCATCATCCTCCAAGGTCTTGCTTTTATTTCCCTTTTCGACGGAATTCCTCTTGCATGGGATGCTAGGATAACAATTACATGCTCCCAGTCTGCCATCCTGTCTGCATGATTAAGCTGTAGTCCAACAAGCTCCAATCTCACGCAGTCATTTGTGGAAGGACACAATTGGAAATGAGATTGTAAATACAGCGGTAAATATCTAAAGCACATGAAGGAAAGAGTTGCCCTTAAAGGAGAATATTTGTAGCTCGGGGTTGAAATGAAGAGACCTCGGTGCTCTCTGAGCTTGGTTGTTTTCTTGCTTCAATACCAAAACTAGGTAAAAACACCGTCGAGTACTGAGGATGTTACTGTCAAATGCCAGAGAAATCAAGAGATCTGGGCAGTTCAAATAGGCGTAATGATTTATTGTAAGCTTAAGTTCTCTACTAGAATTTGAACTACTAATGGTAAAAACAATTTGGCGGTAGATAAGGAATTCACGGTGGGCTGGACTTAGATTTCTTGTGATCATGAAGGGATTCATGACTGATGACTCATTTGACCCCTCCCCCGGGCTCAACCTGGTCATCTCCTACAGTTACCTAGTTTGGGTAATGAAACGTCTTCAAGAAAACAACCAAGCTCAGAGAGCACCAAGGACTCTTTAAGAGTTGCCCTTTCAGACATAAAGACGGAGGTGACATTCAGCCGGTTCGTACCGATTCAGATGAATCAGTAGCAATGACTGTGGTGGGCCTTGCCCATCTGCCCTGGCATAATGCCATCCTATTTAGCCACATTTTTGAGGCTGGGTGCCTGCGCGGAAGGCATGCAAGAGAGCAAAGCACATGTGCGGCCGGGCGGGCTGATGTGCAGAAGGCTCATGCGCGGAGACAACCAGTGGTAAGAGTATGGGAAACTCACCACTGCATAAAGGCCCAGCAGAAGCACACTAGATGGTGATGGAAATACCTGTGTATTTTGCCTCTTTCCTTCACCACCCGGTTTCAGGTAGTGGATATAGGCCCACAGCATTCATTTTTTTCCCCTGAAGCAAGAGAAATGGGGAAAATGTACAAGGCTGACCTAAATCGTTTTCTGTCAGAGGTGTCCTCTCCTATTCTATATCCAGGATAATTGATTGGACTAACCATTGACTCTTTCTTCAGTCGTTCTTGTGTCTGAATGTAGACACAGTATGTAGAAGAAAGGTGCAAGACATATAACATATCTCAGGGGGGGAAATCTAAAAATTTTCCCTACTGGTTCTGTGGGAGTGGCTTAATTGGTGGGAGTGGCTTGGTGGTCAGGTGACCCAGTGGGCATGGCCAATAAAAACAATAAAGTATACAAAACTTGGGAGCGCACCGGTCTACCTTCTTTAAAAATAGAGGCACCGGTCTACTAATTGCCTTTTTTTGGCAGGCACCGGTCTACCTTCTTTAAAAATAGAAGCACCGGTCTACTAGCCGCGTACAGCACTGATCAGTTGTAGTGCGGCCCTTTGAAGTGCCGTGGCAGTCATTTAAGGCCGTTTGCAGCTCTATCACCACCGAGAGCTTCAGGGACAGAGAAGAGGAACAGCAAGGCGTGGCCAGTGGGGGCGGGGAAGCAGGGATTTTTGCTACTGGTTCTCCGAACTACCCACTCCCATTGCTACCAAATCGCACGATCCGGTCCGAACTGGAAGCATTTCATCCCTGACATATCTCCTAGCATTTGCCATAAGAGGTGACTCTTTCATTTTACCCAGTGGTGGCCTTCAGCCGGTTCGTATTGATTTGAGTGAATCAGTAGCAGCGACTGTGGTGGGCTTGCTCCCCCGACCCAGCATAATGCCATCCTTTTTAGCCACGGTTTTGAGGCCGGGCACATGCGCAGAAGGCGTGCCCATGATAAAGCGCATGCGCAGAAGGCCGGGCACATGCATGGCAAACCGGTGGTAAGCATTTCTAAAAACCACTGTTGATTCTACCTAACGATAAGGAAAGCCTGTCCAATGAGGTCCATGAAAGCTGCATTTTCAGATAGCCTCTTGATGTTCATTGCTTTGGACGAAAGTTCTGGATAGCTAAGCTCCCTTATAACTGATACAAGGGAGGAAGAAGAGACAAAGGGACAGAAACACACACACAAAAGGTGTGGATTTTCAATTGCATGGTTGCCACCAACATCCTGATATTTTCACATGCACACACAAATACACCTGCTCTGGTGTTATCTCTGCAGAGTTTCCTGTTCTGACCCTCAAGTTTTAGGTTTTTTTAAGTATGAATGCTGTTAAAAATCTAGTGAATTCATGAAACCCAAAATGTTTGGTATGTGCCACCCTTTTGTTACAGTGAGATGAACATATAAAGTTAATTAATAAATAAAATAAATTGCCCAAATGTGATTTTAGGAATCCAAATACTTCGGCTGTCATTGTTCTTCAAGCAACCATTTTTTTCCCCATTTCTTTCTCTAGCACCAAAACAGAAAGAAAACTCATTTAGTTCCTTAAAGGTAGGTGTTGAAATCATTAATAAAAGATGTGCCAATTAAACACACACACACACACACATGAACCAAATTGGTGATACCACAAATGTGGAGATAAAATACTGCCGGAATAATTAGATGCTAGCATCAAAAATGCTGCATTAAATTAAAACAGTGGGGTGTTTCCATTTACGGTATTTTCAAATTTTGCTCTTTACCTGTCAGAGTTTATCTTTAAAGTTAGTTTTGATTTTGTTTCCTCATGGTACTTATTTCCCTTTCATTTCCTTTCTCTTTGATGTGCTTTTCTGGAGCTTGTTTGGACCTTAGAGCTTTTCTGGATCATTTTTTTTTTGCTCCATCTGCTATAAATAATTGGACCCAAACAGTTAGCTCACCTAATAAAGAGTCATCCTTTTGAAATATATTGGAATATGAAGAACAGCGATTTTAGCCCTCTGTAATTCAAAGGAGATGATCTGTAATGGGATTAACAGAATCAGAACTGGAAGCAAGGGGAAAAAAAGAGAGCATTTTATAACTTTCCTCTTTTACATTTCCCTTTTTTATATTAGTAGGAATTGTAAAACAGACTTGCAACTTTACCGAAAAGGATAGGGGCTATTATTATGGTTAGTCATACAACCAGCCAGATATTTGGACTGTGTTTGGTATTTTTATCCCTCTATTAAATCCCTCCCAAAGACCTGGAATAGGCAGATAATATTGCTTGATGATGTTAAAAATATTGTGGCAAGATGTCTGATAGTGATTGTGTTAGTAACTGATCGGGACTTTGGTTATTATGGTTCATCACACAGCCAGCCAGGTGTTCAGACTATAATTTGGCATTTTTGCCCACTTATCGTGCCCTTCCCAAGGACCTGGGATAAGCAGATGTTGTTTGATGGTGTTAGAAGAATCGTTGTAGGATGGAAGCTTTTTCCAAGTAAGGCTGCCTTCTGCAATTGACTGTTGGTGAATTTGTCAATGCCAATGGTGTTCAAGTGGTGCGCCAGTTATTATTATGAGTAGTCTGCCATTAGATTCATAATCTAAGACTAAAAGGTAAAGGTGAAGGATCCCCTCACACATATGGGCTAGTCATTCTCAATTCTAGGGGGTGGTGCTCATCTCTGTTTCAAAACCGAAGAGCCAGCACTGTCCGAAGACGTCTCCGTGGTCATGTGGCTGGCATGAATAAATGCCAAAGGCTCATGGAATGCTACCTTCCCACCAAAAGTGGTCCCTATAATAATAGTTGCATTTTTTTACGTGCTTTTGAACTGCTAGGTCAGCAGAAGCTGGGACAAGAAACAGGAGCTCACCCCGTTACGTGGCACTAGGGATTCGAACCGCTGAACTGCCGACCTTTCTGATCGACAAGTTCAGCATCTTAGCCACTGAGCCACCACATCCCTACTAATTTAAGACTAGTGAAAACTGAATAATTCAAGTGCTAACCAAGGACCATACATATTATTAAGATAGTGTCTAAGGATATAGGCAATTCCAACCAAGATGCATTTTTGTAAAATTAGGGCATCCAGGTCCAATAAATTCAAAATTTCCAAATATCGAGGGAATCTTTTAGGTATTGATCTGAGGATTCAAATCGTGGTTGGTATAATAGGGAATATCTTTTTTCATGAGCATTCAGCTTTCATCTGCAGGTCCTGATGTTTTGTAATTTTGTCCACTTGTTTTTCCTCAATCTTAGCATCACCCAGATCAATGATTGAGAGTTTTCTTTTTCTAATAACAGTTGTATCGGGCACGTAATGAACAAATAGCTTGTCTGTTTGGATTTTAAAGTCCCATAAGGTCTTATCCCACTCATTTTCCAAAACCTTGATTTTCCCAGAGTTGTGTTTTTTTTTTTAACTGAATTCAAATCCAAACCTCTGGCACAGTTTCCAATAAATAATTTTGGCAACTCGGTCATGCTTATGCTGCTTATAGTCAGTTTGGGAAATTTTACTGCTGCCACTGATCCAATGGTCAATTGTTTCATCCTTTTCATTATAAAGGCAGCAATTTATTATTATTCTTATTATCTGTTCACCACGGTATAAAGTCACAGCCGCCAGTTCTTTAGCTGGTGTTATCCTTCTGCTCTATAAGGGAGTATTTATTTATTTATTTATTTATTTATTCTATTTGCATTTATATCCCGCCCTTCTCCGAAGACTCAGGGCGGCTTACACTATGTCAGGCAATAGTCTTCATCCATTTTGTATACTATATACAAAGTCAACTTATTGCCCCCCCAACAATCTGGGTCCTCATTTTACCTACCTTATAAAGGATGGAAGGCTGAGTCAACCTTGGGCCTGGTGGGACTTGAACCTGCAATATTGCAAGCAGTTGCTGTTAATAACAGGCTGCATTAGCCTGTTAAGCCACCAGAGGCCTGTTAAGCCACCAGAGTAGAAGGAGCTCCTGGCTTAGCCAGGGAAGTTTTCATAAAATATTCTTCATTTTCAATGAAAAATAAAATACCGTATTTTTTGGACTATAAGACACACCTGACTATAAGACGCACCTAACTTTAGAAGGGGAAAACAACAACAACAAAAGTTTTTGGCCTTCACACACTCCATTTTTGGCCCCCTTTTTTGCCCTTTTTCCAGTCCTTTTCCAGCCTTTTTTTGGCCCATTTTCGAGGTTTTTTTGGCCCATTTTTGAGGGGTTTTTGGCCCATTTTCAAGGCTTTTCTTGGCTCATTTTTGTGGCTTTTTGGCCCATTTTTGAGGCTTTTTTGGCCTATTTTTGAGGCTTTTTTCAGCCTGTTTTCAAGGCTTTTTTGGGCCATTGTGGGCATTTTTCCAGCCCATTTTGAGGGCTTTTGTCAGCCTGTTTTTGAGGCCTTTTTGGCTTGAGGCTTTTTTGGCACATTTTCAAGGCTTTTTTTTGGGCCTGTTTTCAAGGCTTTTTTGGCCTGTTTTGGGGGCTTTTTCAGCCCATTTTTGGAGTTTTTTAGCCCATTTTGGGGGCTTTTTTGGCCTATTTTTGAGGCTTTTTTGGCCCATTTTTGAGGCTTTTTTCAGCTTGTTTTCAAGGCTTTTGGGGCCCATTTTTGGGGGTTTTGGCCCATTTTGAGGCTTTTTGGCCTATTTTGAGGCTTTTTGGTACATTTTGAGGCTTTTGGTGCATTTTGAGGCTTTTTGGCCTGTTTTCAAGGCTTTTTTGGCCTGGTGGGGGGCTTTTCCAGCCCATTTTGGAGCTCTTTTCGGCCCATTTTGGGGGCTTTTTGGCCCATTTTCAAGGCTTTTTTTTGGTCTGTTTTCAAGGCTTTGTTTGGTCTGTTTTCAAGGCTTTGTTTGGTCTGTTTTCAAGGCTTTGTTTGGCCCATTTTTGGGAAAAATGGGCCAAAAAAAGCCTTGAAAACAGGCTGAGAAAAGGCCTGAAAAAGACCAAAAAAGGCTCAAAAACGAGGGTTGCAAAGGCTAAAAAAAAAAGGTGGCAGGCGGGCAGGGCTTCAGCAATATTCAGTCTATAAGACGCCCAGACATTTTCACCCCCTTTTAGAGACAAAAAAGTCTTATAGTCCGAAAAATACGGTAATGGAAATGGTTTCTTGATGATCAAAATGACGGATACACACACAAGCACACAAAACAAAAGCACTTTTCAATTTGTGTAAGTCCTCAACTTACAACCATTCATTTAGTGACCGTTCAAAGCTGCAACAGCGCTGAAAAAAGTGAGTTACGACTGTTTTTCACACTGATGACCATTGCAGCATCCCCATGATCCCGTGACCAAAATCCAAGCACTTGGCAACTGGCATGTACTGTATTTATGATGGTTGCAGCGTCCCGGGGACATGTGATCCCCAGTTGTGACCTTCTGACAGGCCAAGTCAATGGGGAAGTCAGACTTACTTAATGACGGTGTTGGTAACTTAACAAGTGCAGCAATTCACTGAACAACAATGGCAAGAAAGATGGTAAAATCAGGGAGGAAAAAAAATCTCACTTAACCATTGTCTTGCTTAGCAAGATGAATGTGTGGCTCGGTTGTGGCCATAAGCGGAGGGCTACCTCCGCCAGGGCCATCAGGGAAGATCAATTCAAGAATAAAAGCACCCCAAAATCTTCCGCAGTGCCAATTCTGCTCTACAAAGAAGTTAGAAGGTTGAAGCTGCCAAAAGTTCCAGAGTCCTCTTAGCCTTTGTTTCTGAGACACAGAAGGACTGGCAGAAGCCATTGTTGCTATGAACATCCTCCTTTAAAGTCAAAATATTAGAAGTTTCAAATTTCAGGCTGTCAAAATTGCCAGATTTTATTTTATTTCCCCTCCCTCCCCACCATCCACCACCATGGGTTAGGGTTTTTTTTTTAATTTTATTTACTTCATTTCTCCATTCTGTGCCAGTCAACTAGCAGTAAAGTAATTGTGTTATGAAATGAAATTAGGAGGGCGAACACAGATGCACAGGGACAATATTTTGACTGGGGAAAATGCCTAATGAAGCCGTTAAAGACTGAAGAGTGGCTACGGAGCTGCTGCGTGATTTCTTCCTAGTCAAAACAGGTTTGTGAATGGGATTTCTTCCCCCCCACCAGCCCTCTGATCATCATGGCGGCTTGCTAGTAGAATCTGCTTCCCCTAAATTGCTAACATTTTACGTTCCAGAGTTGGAGGTGGTGCAATATTAAAGTTTTTTCAAACTGTCAAAGCATACTAAAAAGCAGAGACATCGCCCTGCCAATAAAAGTGCGTATAGTCAGAGCTATGGTTTTCCCAGTTGCAATATATGGCTGTGAAAGTTGGACCATACCAAAGGCTGAGCACCAAAGAACTGAGGCCTTTGAACTCTGGTGCTAGAGAAGACGCCTACGAGTCCCTTGGACTGCAAGGCGAACAAACAAGTCAGTTCTAGAGGAGATCAACCCTAACTGCTCTTTAGAAGACCAGATCCTGAAGATGAAACTCAAATACTTTGGCCACCTAATGAGAAGGAAGAACTCACTGGAGAAGAGCCTAATGCTGGGAACGATTGAGGGCAAAAAAAGAAGGGGACGACAGAGAATGAGGTGGCTGGATGGAGTCACTGAAGCAGTCTGCATGAGCTTAACTACCATCTGGACTCCAGAGGATGGTAGAGGACAGGAAGGTCTGGAGTAACGTTGTCCATGGGGTCATGATGGGTTGGACATGACTTCGCAACTAACAACAAAAACTGTCAGATGTTGGATGTCTGCTTATATCTCTGCTAATACATTGGAATAAATTAAAGATGGTGTGGGAGTTGTTGCTGTTTTGCCTATCGAAGACATCTTAGTGGTCCCCTTTTGGCTTAGAAGATAAAGGCAAACTTTGTGGGACTTCAAACTTTGGATGTACCAATACAGGAGAATATTTGTAGCTCAGGGTTGAAATGAGGGGTCCTTGGGGCTTTCTGAGCTGGGTGGTTTTCTTATTTATTTATTTATTTATTTATTTATTTATTTATTATTCCTACTTTTATACCGCCCTATCTCCCTAGGGACTCAGGGCGGTTTACAGCCATATAAAAAACACATATATATACAAAGTAAAACATTAATTAAAAAACTTATTACATAGGCCGAATATTTAAAATAGAGATATAAATAATAAAACCCCATTTAAAACCAAATTTAAAATTTAAACATTAAAAAATTTAAAAAATCTAGTCCAGTCCTGCGCAGATAAATAGATGTGTCTTAAGCTCGCGGCGGAAGGTTCTAAGGTCAGGAAGTTGGCGAAGTCCTGGGGGAAGCTCGTTCCAGAGGATGGGGGCCCCCACAGAAAAGGCCCTTCCCCTGGGCGTCGCCAGTCGGCACTGCCTGGCTGACGGCACCCTGAGGAGTCCCTCTCTGTGAGAGCGCACGGGTCGGTGAGAGGCATTCGGTGGCAGCAGACATAAGTAGCCCGGCCCTATGCCATGGAGCGCTTTGAAGATCATTACCAAAACCTTGAAGCGCACCCGGAAGGCCACAGGCAGCCAGTGCAGTCTGCGCAGGAGAGGTGTTACGTGGGAGCCACGAGGGGCTCCCTCTATCACCCGCGCAGCCGCATTCTGAACTACCTGGAGTCTCCGGGTGCTCCTCAAGGGGAGCCCCATGTAGAGAGCATTGCAGTAATCCAGACGAGATGTAACGAGAGCATGCATAGGGCATCCCGGTCTAGAAAGGGGCGCAACTGGCGAACCAGGTGAACCTGGTGAAAAGCTCTCCTGGAGATGGCCGTCAAATGATCTTCGAAAGACAGCCGTCCATCCAGGAAAACACCCAAGTTGCGTACCCTCTCCATTGGGGCCAATGACTCGCCCCCAACAGTCAGCCGCGGCTGCAGCTGACTGTACCGGGATGCCGGCATCCACAGCCACTCCGTCTTGGAGGGATTGAGCTTGAGCCTGTTTCTCCCCATCCAGACCCGTACGGCTTCCAGACACCGGGACAACACCTCGATAGCTTCGTTGGGGTGGTCCGGTGTGGAAAAGTACAGCTGAGTGTCGTCAGCGTACAGCTGGTACCTCACACCGAAACCACTGATGATCTCACCCAGCGGCTTCATATAGATGTTGAACAAGAGGGGCGAGAGAATCGACCCCTGAGGCACCCCACAAGTGAGGCGTCTCGGGGCCGACCTCTGCCCCCCTGTCAACACCGTCTGCGATCGATCGGAGAGATAGGAGGAGAACCACCGATGAACGGTGCCTCCTACTCCCAATCCCTCCAACCGGTGCAGCAGGATACCATGGTCGATGGTATCAAAAGCCGCTGAGAGGTCTAATAGGACCAAGGCAGAGGAATAACCCCTATCCTTGGCCCTCCAGAGATCATCCACCAATGCGACCAAAGCCGTCTCAGTGCTGTAACCGGGCCAAAAACTGGACTGGAACGGGTCTAGATAGACGGTTCTTGCTTTCATTACCCAAACTAGATAACCTCATCAGTGCTGTTCTTCAGATGTTCTAGAGTTCTGATATTCTAGAGCTTATTGTACAAAATTAGAATAGAATAGAATAGAATAGAATAGAATAGAATAGAATAGAATAGAATAGAATAGAATAGAAGTTTTATTGGCCAAGTGTGATTGGACACACAAGGAATTTGTCTTGGTGCATATGCTCTTAGTGTACATAAAAGAAAAGATATGTTCATCAAGAATTCTAAGGTACAACACTTAATGATAGGCATAGGGTACAAATAAGCAATCAGGAAACGATCAATATCAATATAAATCATAAGGATACAAGCAACAAAGTTACAATCATACAGTCATAAGTGGAAAGAGATGGGTGATGGGAATGATGAGAAGATTAATAGTAGTGCAGATTTAGTAAATAGTTTGACAGTCTTGAGGGAATTATTTGTTTAGCAGAGTGATGGCATTTGAGAAAATACTGTTCTTGAGTCTAGTTGTTCTGGTGTGCAGTACTGTGTAGCATCGTTTTGAGGGTAGGAGTTGAAAGAGTTTATGTCCAGAATGCGAGGAGTCTGTAAATATTTTCACAGCCCTCTTTTTGACTCGTGCAGTATACAGGTCCTCAATGGAAGGCAGGTTGGTAGCCATTGTTTTTTCTGCAGTTCTAATTATCCTCTGAAGTCCAAGTCTGTCTTGTTGGGTTGCAGAACCAAACCAGACAGTTATAGAGGTGCAGATGATGGACTCAATAATTTGTCTGTAATTAAATTTTATCTAAAAGCCCAAGCAAGTGAGAATGTATTATGTTGACTTCTGATGTCCAAGATTCCATTATAGTGGTTTTGCCATTTATAAAACCTTTCTGGTTCATCCGGTGATACAATGGCAGTGTTTGTAATTCAGTATGAATTTATGATTTGAACTACAGTCAAGACAAAGCAGGTGTCCAAAGAAATATAATATTTTTATTCCCCTTGAGTCAGTCTTGACTCCTGGAAAATGCCAAGAAAAGTCCCTGAAGTTTTCTTACCAAGATCTCAGAACTGGTCCAACTAAATTAAAGCAAATTCCTCCCAACACAAATTCCTCAGTCCTATGCAAACCTTGGTCCAATTAGGCAAACTGCCAAAGGCCTTTCTTGGCAAAAGTTCAGAAGACACCGATACAAAATAAATGCAACAAGATGAAGCTATCAATGTTGTTTTCCGGCAAAGAGCCCAAACGCCGTTGCTGATCTTTTAAGCCTTACGGGAGGGGCCAATCATCTCTTGACCCTACTCCCAAGTCGTCCTCTTTGCTTGAGTTGCTCTTGCAGCTCTTCTCATGCGTGCATTAGGAACAGGCTCCTCCTGTTCCTCTGCCTCATTACTGTCAGTCCCTGAAGGCTCTGGAGTCTGTACCTCACTCCCCAATGGCCCTGGCCTCACCTCTTCCTCCAACACGGAGCCCTCATCGGGGCCTTCCCCAGCCTCCAGGACTGGCCTATGCTCTTCCTCAGCCTCATCGCTGTCCAACTCTGTTGCCAGCTCCGCAGGCTACTGGCGGACCACAACATATACCAAACTGAAAAAAGAATACAATTTGGGAAGCATGTACTCTAAGTTACGTGATATTCATCAAGAGAGCTCCATATTTGAAGGCAAAAATCTGGAATATCTATAACATCAACCTATCCCTTCTTAAAACAATAGCGTCTTTACTGGGGGCAGGATAGCGGCAGCATGAACCTAGTGTGTTAATTTTTTCATTTGATTAAAGGAATTACAGACAGATGCCATGTGCACACTCCAAGTACTCCAAACCACATATTTTTTTGCCTTTGAATCTGCCACACAACCCTATAAATCAAAAAGAGAGAGGGGAACTGTGAGTGATTATATTATTTTCATTCATTTTATCATTTATTTACAGTCTTTTAATATGCCGGTTTCCACCAAGCCCCATCAAAATAATGACAAAGATGGTATATAAAAGCTGTAAAGCAATATTGAAAGAACATTTGAACCGAGGAATAATATTTTTTTAAGGATTTCAAAGCTGGTTTAATGCTGATAGAGTTGGCTAAATTCAATAGAAATGGAGGTCAGAATTCATTACTCTTCACTCTGGTGCTGGAAAAAAAAAAGGAAGAAAGAAGAAGGTAGAAGAAATGGCATCCCACATCATCAGGGAGATAATTATCCTCCCTTCGTATATATAAAAATAAAATAAGCCCTTCTCACCCCTAGCATTATGTGTCTTCTTCAACATCAAGACCTCTAGCAGAGACTTGGGAAATGATGTGGAAGGATGTAGTTATTACCGTTTGCCTGTTTCTGAGCGGCTCCACTTCTTCCACAAACACACCAGTGGTGGGATTCAGCTTTTTTTAAAACAGGTTTTGTGGGTGTGGCGTGGCTTGGTGGACGTGGCAAGGGAAGGATACTGCAAAATCTCCGTTCCCACCCCACTCCAGAGGAAGGATACTGCAAAATCCCCATTCCCTCCCCACTCCTGGAAGAAGGATATGGCAAAGTCTTCATAGATCAATATCTATCTATTATCTATCTATCTATCTATCTATCTATCTATCTATCTATCTATCTATCCATCCATCATCTATCTATCTACCTATCTACCTATCTATCTATCCATCCATCATCTATCTATCTATCCATCCATCCATCATCTATCTATCTATCTATCTATCTATCTATCTATCTATCTATCCATCCATCCATCATCTATCTATCTATCTATCTATCCATCCATCCATCCATCCATCCATCATCTATCTATCTATCTATCTATCTATCTATCTATCCATCCATCCATCATCTATCTATCTATCTATCTATCTATCTATCTATCTATCTATCCATCCATCATCTATCTATCCATCCATCATCTATCTATCTATCTATCTATCTATCTATCTATCTATCTATCTATCTATCTATCTATCATCTATCTATCAATCTATCTATCTATCTATCTATCTATCTATCTATCTATCTATCTATCCATCCATCATCTATCAGCCTGCCTCTCTCTCTCTCTCTCTCTGCCTACCTGTATATCCATCCTCTGTCTGTCTGTCTGTCTGTCTGTCTGTCTGTCTCTCTCTCTCTCTCTCTCCCATGTTTTCCCGAAAATAAGACCCTGTCTTATATTTTTTTGAACCCTGAAATAAGCGCCTGGCCTTATTGCCATGCACTCAAAAGCCCGCTTGGGTTTATTATCAGGGGGTGTCTTATTTTGGGAGAAACAGGGTGGATAACAGCCGATGTTTCTCTCCTAGGGTGCAAAGAAAAAAAAAACTACTGCAAACTCCACATAGGCGTCAGGAAGGGAATCTGGCCAGTAAATGCTCAGCTCCAGCCAGTCGCCCTGACTCTACCCCAAATTAAGAGATTACAGGTTCATAAAAAGGGAGGGTTTTTTATATATATATACTTGCAAAAAGCTGGTGGAATCCTTTTCTAATGGTGCCTGGAGAATGATGGGCCATGCTGTCTTTTAAATAGGATCATAGCACACGGATCTGCTGTAACGTTGGCCTTGTTTTGAACTCTGCCAATGTTTTGACAAGCGACATCTGAAGGACCGTTCTCTCATTGGATTGCTATTAATTCAGTTAAAATGTAGGAGACCAGAGAATAAGTAGGGAGCTCAAGCCTGCAGAGGACTAAGGAGACCTTTAGATTGCTCAGGCATCACATTGAGACTGTCCTTTGCCCTCTCTTACATTCCTTATTATAGTACATTAAAACCCTTTGCTCTATCAAATTGACAAAGGCAGCTATAAAAGGGGTCCTTTCTAATACCCAGTAATATAAACTATGTTTGTACACTTACGACATAATCCCTAATTACTTCCATACTTTTATGCATAAAGAGCTTCAACTGTCTTGTTTTAAGCATGCTTACTGAGTGGAATGAATTCTGGTGGGTTTTTTTTTTTAATACATACAAGGCAATTTGTAGAGAGAGAATGACTCATTTCTGGATGGACGAGATGGCTCCTATTTAAAAAAATAAATAAATACGTCCGGTGTCATTGATCCATTGCATCTCGCGTCAGGATGTGACCAAAAGAGTTTGTCTGTGACCCTGACAATGCCTAGAGTGCTTAAAGCAATTACCCTACCTTTTCATAACAATGTTTATGAAATTGCTTTTCGGTTGCTTATTGTTGATGTCTTAGCCGTGTCAATAATTCTAAGCGAATGTCTTGGATTGACGCTTCACCTTTTTTAAGAATCATTTTTAAAGAGGATAAAAAGGTAAAGGTAAAGTTTCCCCTCGCACCTATGTGCTAGTCATTGCTGACTCTAGGGGGCGGTGCTCATCTCCGTTTCAAAGCCGAAGAGCCAGCACTGTCCAAAGACATCTCCATGGTCATGTGGCTAGCATGACTCAATGCCAAAGGCGCACGGAATGCTGTTACCTTCCCACCAAAGGCGGTCCCTATTTTTCTACTTGCATTTTTTACGTGCTTTCGAACTGCTAGGTTGGCAGAAACTGGGACACGTAACGGGAGCTCACCCCATTACATGGCACTAGGGATTTAAACTGCTGAACTGCCAACCTTTCGATCAACAACTCAGCGTCTTAGCCACTGAACCACCTTGTCCTTCTTTAAAGAGGATAATTTTTGTTATATATAATAACCAGGAGACATTTTTGGCCCTGCCATATTGGTTGCCATATTGTTGCAACATAATCCTTAAAGGATCACCAGAATTTATGTCTGGGGCAAAAGTGGATAAGGACTTTTTAAGGTGGAACAACTTCTTACAGTAAATGAGAAAAAAGCAGAAACAGTAAAGAGACGGTAACCTTGCTAGAATTGGCCATTGTTTTATTTTTATTGATGGATCATTCCATCTATTTTTAAGGGTGCTGATGCATTAACTGGACTATTGGCCATGTTTAGTAGAGTGACAAAAGTCAGAATCCAATAAGATCCAGGGGATCATATTTTGTCTTCCTTTGCCTGATTCCTATTACCCAATCACCACTCTCCAGTTTCAAATGGAGCTATCCATGGTCCTGCTTTTTCTGTTAGAACTATTTTCTCCATCCTTCAAATAATTACTCCTGACTGAATTCTAACGCTAAACTCTACCTGCATTTTAACAGTTCTTCCTAAAATTTGGGGGAAGAGAATGCATGTTACTTTGGGCTTTTACATGGAAAAGTTAATAGTTTAAAAATAAACACATGCACTCATTCCTAAGAGCGAAGCATTTTTCCAGTTTAAATAAGAAGAAAAAAATAATAATTACAACTTAGTCATCAATAGTTTGAGAAATGAGCTCATAGCCCTTCCTCTCATTTAAACATTATCCATGGATTTGTCTCTGGTTAGAACTCCATTACACATTAATGTTAAACACTTAAACATTTCATATATAATATGGAGATCAGGCATATTATTCTTTCATTACCAAGATGTCATATATCAAATCCTGCACAGGAAACTTGATTCTCAAGAAAATAGGAAGATAAATATATTGATCACAACCTCTTTGTCAAATTAGGCCAAACCCTTTGAACTAAGTCAGAAAGTTTGATTTTGAATAAAGAGTAGCTGAATGAAGCTTCTTTTTTAATTGGTCAAGTGTTATAGGGAACTATTGGGAGCTGAGCAAACAGATGAGTACATTCTTAAGCATGTCCAAGTGGCCATTTTTGCAAGCTCTTCACTGTCCAAAGTTTGCACCATTTTTATAAATCCGATGGAAAAAAATTCAAAATCTGGAGCAAACAAGTCATAGACAGGGTGTCAACCTTGGGAGCAAAAGGGATAGGCCAAAGAAAGAAGCAAAATTCAGAAAGTTTAAAGAAGTTAACATCCCAACCTTTCTGCTTCAAGAGTGACCCACAAAGGAGCAACAGAGTCTTGCTTTCTCCATCTCACACACAAAGAAAAATGCTGAACTCTTTGAGTATTTTTCCCCCCCTCCTGGAAAGAGTTCTGTTTTTCTACTTCATTCCTTGGAAAGCTTATTGTTCTTTTTCTTGGAATTCCATCCACTGGTGCTTTTTTGCCTTATGGTGGTAGAGCACGTAGGATGTGGTGTTGTTTCTTACAAAAATAAAAACAGATCAATGAGAGGACTTACGCTGGCTGTCTTTGGGATGTAACTGAAACATGGGAAAGAGAAGATATTTGTGTACGTGGTTAGGCGAACCGCATAACTTGGAGAAATACACGAAGCAGAAAGAAACTCACATCTCACCTAAGTGGGTTTCATTCAAGCTGTTGGTTGAACTGATTCAATTTGTAGCACCAGACAGCTGTCTAGAATGAAGACTGCTGTGAATCGGTTACAAGGAACACAAGTTTATTTCACACCTATTTTAAAGTTTGGAGATGATGGTGCCGTATCTATTTCTATCAGCGTGTAGCAGATCTCGCACTCGCTTTCACTTTCCCTGTGAAAAGTAGCTCGCTCTTTCTTTCTTTTCTTGAGCCGCGCAGTAAGGCTCCCTAAAGCAGAAGGGCCTGTGGGGTTTAATCTGCAAAATGGTGGTGACATGCAAGGGACAGGGCTTCTATCATAATTTTGTGCCTGCTGTTTTGCAGGTTTTGAATCCTCTGAGGATGGTGCTGTCTTAAACCAAGCTCTTCAGTGAGATCACTCCATGTGAGTAAGCAGGAGTAACATCCAAAGTACTTTGCTTTTAATATGGAACCAATTCTGTTGTTGTTGTTGTTGTGTTGTTCAGTCGCTAAGTTCATGTCTGACTCTTTGCAATCCCATGGACCATAGCACGGGTCAGCAGGGGTGGGATTCAAAAATTTGAGCAATGGTTCCCCTGCCCGGTTGCTGGGTGGGCATGGCCATGGTGGGTGTGGTCTATTTGGCCTACTGCACCATGGTGTGTGGGGGGGTGTTTTCACCCTCCACTAGTTCTGGAGGTTTTCCTTGAGCCTCCAGGAGGTAAAAAATGGTCCTCCGGAGGCCAGAAGTGGGTCCGTTTCCAGATTTCAGAAACTTCCAGGGAGCCTGTTTTTCACCCTCCCAGACCCTCTGTGTGGACACTGCACTTACCTGGCATCCAAAATGGGCCACATGGAGACTCCTGGCAGGAGCGGGTTTGAGTGGGTGTGACCAGCCAGTCCTTGCAACTTCCGGTTCGGCGACCCAGATGTAAAACTTGCTTCTGGTTCGACAGAATCTGTCAGAACTGGCTGAATCCCACCCTTGCACGCCAGGCTCCACTCTCCTCCAATGTTTCCTAGAGTTTGTTCTAACTCATGTTCATTGCGTTGATGATCCTATCTAAAATATCTCCTCCTCTGCCATCCCATTCTCCTTTTGCCTTCCATCTTTCCCAACATCAGGGTTTTTCCCAAAGAGTCCTATCTTCTCATTTGGTTGGCCAAAGTATTTGAACTTCTGCTTCAGTATCTGTCCTTCCAAAGAACACTCAGGGTTGATTTCCTTTCGGACTGACTGCTTTGATCTCCTTGCAGTCCAAGGAACCAATTCTGCCCATCTCCGAAAGTCCTAAATTATCACTGGTTGTTTCAGCCACAATTGAATAGCTGACTATCCATTGTTAAACTTGACTTCCCATCAATGCCCCATTGACCAATAATCCTTTGGTGCATATTGTATAGTGTTTTCACACTGCCTAGAGGAATGCACTCACTACTGCGGCTGGATTTTCATGTGTCATACTAAGCCATCCTGTGATGGTTGGTTGGTTTTGATTTAGCATAATGTGTCAACCTAGCCAATTCTTCTTTAGTCAATGAACCATGGTTAAGCAGACCAAGAATTACGGTCTGAATCCAGCCAGGGGTATTTTGTCTGTTGTAGCTGGTCTTCCTCAAAAATATTAAAGGCACAGAATGGCTGCATGGTTGGCAATCTCCCCATATCTTTGGCATACCAGAAGACTTTCCATTGAACGGAAGAAAATAAAATGGGGCTATCTTTCAAAAACTAATACCCTGCTTGTCCGAAAACATCTGTCTTTAAACTACAACCAGTGGCCATATCTGAATCTCACCTATATGTAGCTCCGCTGTTCTACCACAGCAGTCATGGTGTGATGTTGAAAGGAGTGTCAACAAATCGGACAAGGTATAATTTCTTGCTTTCTTTTTAGTCAATGCGTCCCTGGCCTTATTTTAGATCAGCATCATTTCTCAGTTGCAAATTTTTTGAGTGACACGCAGAATGCAAAACAACATAAAAGGTTTGCCCTCAGGCGAATGTGTGTCCATGTAGGACTTTAATTATTCTTTCTGAATCACGTACAATATGCAAAAAAAAACCCAGTTCCCTGCATAGAAATCAGATGCATATCACTTGGATGTATTGTTGTTGTTGTTATTATTATTGCTATTATTATTACAATTGCTACTCTTTTAGGATACAGAGCAGGCGTATGCAAAGGAGTTTCGTGAGCTTATGGCTCTGATATTAGAGAGGAAGGAAAACCAACTTTCCGATGTAATGTTGTAATAGAATGTAAACATCCCTTTTTGCGGTTTGGTCTCTTCTTTGTAAACACATTCATTCAAAAGTATTTGCTAGATGTATGGAGTGTGCAACGTGCCATATTCTGCTTCTTTCTCCATTGTTAGCTCCCATTTTTCACCGATTAAAGCTTAGCCCAAGGATATTTTCACATAGCACTCCTGAACTGCTCTAGGAAGAGTTTGTGGTGTTTTCTGTTTTAAGATACCAGTTGATTACACTATAAAGACAAGATAAAATTTTAAAAAGCCAAGTACTTTTCATAAAACATTGCAGTGGTAAAGGGTTCACTCCCCCCCCACACATACACCAACTCTCCCTCAATTGCTAAGCAGGGATGGCTAGGGGATAGGAGAAGGTGGGGCACCCGCCAGATTAAGAAAAGATTTGCAAAGTTATTCAGAACTATTGAAGCACATTCTTCTAGGTTTTGCCCACAGAAGCATTGAATCCAGTGTTCCATTGTGTAGTTTTATGTCCAAGGAGAATTTGAAGTGCTCCCTCTCTCTTCTCTCTATTTCTCATCACATAACTATGTATCAATATCATCTATCTCTATCTCTATTATTTATTTCTCTATATAGCTATTTATCATCATCTATCTCTATATTTATCTCTATCTCTATTATCTATTTATCTTCTATCTATCATCTATCTATTTATCAACTAACTATATCATTCCATCATCTCTTTCTATCACTCTACCTACATACCTACCTATCATTCTATCATCTATCATCTATTTAACTATATCATTCTATCATCTATCTCTCTCATTCTATCTATCTATCTATCTATCTATCTATCTATCATCTATCTCTTTCATTATATCATCTATCTATCTATCTATCTATCTATCTATCTATCTATCTATCTATCTATCTATCATCTAACTATATCATTCTACCTACCTACCTACCTACCTACCTACCTACCTACCTACCTACCTACCTACCTATCATTCTATCATCTATATGATCATCTATCTATCATTCTATCATCTCTTTCTCTCTCTCTCTCTCTCTCTCATCTATCTCTCATCTATCTATCTATCTATCTATCTATCATCTATTTCCAAGTATTGTAGAACTGAATCTACTTGGTTATCTGATTTGGCTGTTGGTTGTTTTTTTTTTTTTAATGGGATGGAAGTTAGCAATATCTTTGTCTAGACATTTTCATATCTTGACAAAGGTCTCAATTAAGGCTTCATGTTGTCAGCCAGTTTGTGAACATAAAGACATCTAGATATTTTATTCCCCTTCCCCCCGCCCCCCATGCACACATCCTATACCACCCAAGATGCAGAAATGGGTCTATTTTTGATCCATGATGATTTGCTTCAGATATAAACAATTCAAAAATCTGTAACAAATTTAAATGGAGCAGTCCCCAAATAAGAACAATATTTTTCACAAGGATGCATCCACAGTGTACTTAAGCATAACGCTGTAGCTAATTGCTGTTATTTATAAACCTTTGTACCTTTTTTTTTTTTTTAAAGTCAGAGGAATACGAAATGGGGAAGTATTTGGACGTAGGTTTTAAAGTGACAGCTCCTGCAGAGACATGGAGAAGGACAGTGGGGTGAAAACAGGGTTATGCTTGGATGCGTGTCGACAAGATATCTTAAAGTTTCAGGAAAGCTAAATATTTCACAGGTGCCAGATTCATGAAAGAAATATGCTAGTCTGCCCTGTGAGATAAATCAAATTTCTGGTTGGCAATAGCAGGAATCCGAGTTTCCTTCTTCTTCAGCAGTCCAATAAAAAGAGGCCTCGCTACCATTTCCATAAATTTGATTTCAGCAAAAAAAAAAACACCCCAAAACCCAACAACAACAGCAAATCGTATTTAGTAAACCGGTTTTCCCTCCAACCCCCATTTTTAAATATTTTGCCTTAACTACTCGATGGTGCTTTTTAGTATCATTTTACATAATTTAATACAATTTGTTCCATCCATTGGTTTTCATGGAGATACAAGCTGTTCGCTTGTGGAAAAGTTGGCAGGGTCTCCTAGGCTGGCGAGAGATTATCCTGAGGAGTTTTATTTCAAAGTTCTATAGGGCAACGGCCATTTTAAAGCACATTCACATTAAGATTGAATTAGGCTGTAGCTCCCGTTTGTTTATCGAACAACAACAACAACAACAAAAACCCGAAATGGATACCACATCCCCCCGCCCCCTGCCTTTGTAAAATATATCTGCTTTGCCTCTACATCTCCAAACCTCAGGATGGGATGTACTATTATATTAAAAGATCCGGGGTTTCATGCAGGGGTGGGATTCAAAAATTTTAGCAACCAGTTGCTTGGTGGGCGTGGCCCTGGTGGGTGTGGCTTACCCGACATCCTGAACCACAGTAGGAGGAGGCATTTTCAGCCTCCCCAAGCTGGGGAGGCTTTCCTCGAGTCTCTGGGAGAGCAAATATGGCCTCCCCCAGGCTCCGGAGGCCCTCTGGAGGCTGGAAATGGGCCCGTTTCCGGACCTTTGGAATTTCTGGGAGGCATGTTTTTCGCCCTCCCAGAGCCTCCACGTGAGCACTGCACTAACCTGGCATCCAAAATGGGCTGTGTGGAGACTCCTGGGAGGGGCAGGGTGGGGTGGGCGGGGCCAGCCAGTCCTTGAAACTACTGGCTGGGCGAACCAGATGTAAAATTATCATCCGGTTCGCCCGAACCAGTCCGAACTGGCTAAATCCCACCCCTGATTTCATGGTGGATTTCTTTAAATGCTACCTTCCCTAGTGAATGAAAGAGAAGACAAGCATTCCTTAATAATTTATCCAGAAGGTTAAGCAAGACTAAGTGGCTAAATAGAACACAATAAGCAGAATTTTGATGCTTCCTTTTGTACATGGATGGACATTTCCCCCCCAGTTTTAACCCTCCATTAGTTCTTGGTTCTCTGTTTCGGTTTTCAGGTGCAAGCAACCAGACCCACATAGATAGAATATAAACTAGCAACTTCATTACTCAATGCCCATTTTACAAGAATCTTCTCAGATTGGCAGGAAAGACTGGATAAGGTTCAATGGCATTCAAGATGGGGTCAGACCAGGGGTGAAATCTACTTACCTTCCCTAGCAGTTCGGCAGGGTGCGCAGAGGGCGCTTGGACCGTCTGTGCATGCACAAAACCTTCTGTGCATGCGCAGAGGCTCAAAAACAGGTTACTTCCTGGTTAATACCACGAAGTAATAACATCAGGGCAGATGGGTGAAGCCTTGCACTGCCATCACTACTGGTTCTCTGAACCACACGCCACTACAAGATCAACCAAACCAGTACGAACCAGGAGCATTTCCCCGTGAGTCAGACCTTGCCCTCTTGTGTCTACATAAGAATTTCAGAGTGATCCCTCCATTTAACACCACCACCCACCTTGCAACTGGGATAATGTTTTTCTGACATCTGCATCACTGTCTTTCTGGCCTCCATTTGTATCAAATAAACAATTCTGAAGACGGGCATCTGCCATTTAGTTTAGTTTATTCATTACAGAAGCTTTAGCCCAGGGGTGAAATCCAGCAGGTTCTGACAGGTTCCGGAGAACCGGTAGTGGAAATTTTGAGCAGTTCGGAGAACTGGCAAATACCACCTCTGGCTGTCCCCAGAGTGGGTGGGAATGGAGATTTTGCAATATCATTCCCCCAGGAGTGGGGTGGGAATGGGGATTTTGCAGTATCCTTGCCCTGCCACACCCACCAAGCCACACCACACCCACCAAGCCACGCCCACAGAACCAGTAGTAAAAAAAAATGGATTTCACCACTGCTTTAGACCCCTGAATCTTTACCTTCTTTCCATACATTGTTCATCCACTTGTTGGTGAAATACTGCAAAAAATGCAATCCAGATCAAACGATTCACTGATACAATGCCAGAATAGAATTTAATATTTTTGGCCGGAGAAGGGTGAGAAGCTATTCAAGTGGCATCAGTTTTTGGAGTGTTTGGTGTCTATGGAATCTTGGGCATTATTTTATTGCAGATTAGAAAATCACGCACAATGGTAAATTTTCTGGTTATTGACCAAATACGCCCTAGTTCATTTCATGCACAGGAGATAGATGATATGTCAGCTCTGGAAGCCATACTAGGGCAAAGGCTTCCACATGCTGCCACTTTCTCCTGTGTGGTAAAGTAGGAGAAGGGGATGGTGGTTCAAGGGGCTATTAGACATAACAGCATCCTTCCTGGCAGTCAAGGTCAGTGTTGTGTCTTTGCCCCCACCCCCCCGAACCTGGCCTCCTGGCAGAAAATGACTCAGAGAGCGAGGGGGAAGAGCCAACAGGGCTTTCCTCTGCAGAGCCTCCTTCTCTGGCTCTGCTCCAAGTCCCAGAGGCAGGCCAGGTAGAGGAGATGATGAGGCCTCTGTCTCCTACATCTCCTCCCTCTCAGGTCATGCCTCAAGACCCAGCTGCTGACAATCAGTTGTGACTGGACCCCCAGTATCGCAGACAGGAGAAACGGCAACATCAAAAGAAAGGGTGGGGCAGGCCTAGAGAGTGCTGAGTCATGGAGCCACACCCCACAGGATATAAAAGCAGGAGGGGCTGCCCTATAGTTCTTGTGATGAACAAACAATTGACTGTTAAAATGTTGGCTGTACTTTGGCTCCTGGATTCTGTTTCGTTTCCTTCTGAACTTTGGGATTGTTACAGCTCAGACTGCAGTCGCTCTGATAGATAAGAGGACTTGGCAAGAATAAACTGCTGGCACATCTAGTCAGTTTGCGTTTCTAATTGATTGTGGTTGTGGGGGGACAGAACAGTCAGGCTGAGCTCACACCTGGAGAAGGAGTGGCCGGAGTGATGTCTCGAGATGGGATGGTTGAAGGTTGGAGCATGTGATCGACAGAGGGGTCATGAGGGTGGAGATTTTGGAGTTTTTATTACTGAGGGAGGAACCCGGATCCCCAGATTTGGATTTCATCCAACTGTGCCAGTTTACCTATGCTAGTAAAAGTGCTTTGAAAGATGGTTGCTTTTGAGTCTTTCCTGCAGGAGAGGTTTTCTGGAACTCTGACATGATAGGTATTTCAGAGTTGTGTCAAGAAGAAAAAGAAACAATTAATGTGTTAAGTATTTGAACAAAAGCTGTCCCATGATGGGATAGACAGCTTTGGGAGACGGTGAACTTACTGGAAGTTAGATACTCATAGGTCAGGGTTACCTTTTCTCGGTAAGAACCCTATGATTCTATCAAATGTGGTGAAAGTTGTCAGCTAAAGATTAGTACATTGATAGCTTTGTGGAGGGTAGCTTCTCTTTCACTGGTATGCGTATTTAAGGATAAAGTGAAGGTATATAGAATCATGAGAATGTTTTCAAAGTCTTTTAAGTGCTTGATAAGTTCATGATATGGAACACCATCAGTGGTGGGTTTCAAAATTTTTTACTACTGGTTCTGTGGATGCAGCTTGGTGGGCATGGCATGGCTTGGTAGGTGTGACTTAGTGGGTGTGGCAGGGGAAGGATAAAGTAAAATCTCCATTCCCTCCCAATCCAGGGGAAGGATACTGCAAAATCCCCATTTCCTCTCAATCAGCTGAGACTTGGGAGACAGAGAATAGATGGGGGCATGGCAAGTCAGAATTTTTACTACCAGTTCTCAGAACTCCTCAAAATTTCTGCTGCCGGTTCTCCAGAACTGGTCAGAACCTGCTGCAACACACCTCTGAACTTCACGTAGAAAGCCACCCACCGTGATGGTGGTAGATATCCTTCATCCAATTCATGGATAAATGAATGGATGGAACAGCCTAAAAGTTGTGGTAAAATTTGCAGGTCTACTCCAAAATCCATAAATGCGTCTTGGGGGAAAATAAAAATAACATCAACTTCCAAACCTGATAGCTTCTGAAGATTCTCGGTCAGAGGTGAATTTCAGCAGGTTCTGACCAGTTCTGGAGAATTGGTAGCGGAAATTTTGAGTAGTTCGGAGAACCGGTAGTAAAAATTCTGACTGGCCCCGCCCCCATCTATTCTCTGCCTCCCAAGTCCCAGCTGATTGAGAGGAAATGGAGATTTTACAGTATCCTGCCCCTGCCAGGGCCACCAAGCCACGGCCACCAGGCCATTCCACACCCACCAAGCCACACCCACAGAACCGGTAGTAAAATTTTTTGAAACCCACCACTGTTCTCGGTGTATTCTTTGAAGAAGCAGGACTTCATCACATTTTCCCAAACTGCCATTTCTGATCAGACCTATAGCTTGAGTCCTACAATAGCTTGGCCTTGAAAGAAGTGATGAAGTTAGCCACAGACACTTGGAATCAAAAGGCCAGAAGGAAGATCCAGAGTCGTGGTTAGTATCTGGGTGAACTGCGGTAGATTAGCAACGATTTAGACTTCCTGCCATCTAACAACATGTGCTCCTAAGCATAATGATAATGAGATTCAAGTCCTCTCCATTCTGCTTTATGCAACTTCTTTGTGTAATTTGTCCATAGTGCCTTATATTTTTAAATACAACAAAACAGCGTGCTTTGATTCATTTTCATTTCATCACCAAGGGTATGCTAATTAAACATGAGTAAACACAGGGAAAAAAAATGGTAAAGAAATGTATGCAATCTCATGGCTGGTAGATGTGTTTAAAACGTAATTG
This sequence comes from Ahaetulla prasina, assembly GCF_028640845.1. Classification (NCBI taxonomy): domain Eukaryota; kingdom Metazoa; phylum Chordata; class Lepidosauria; order Squamata; family Colubridae; genus Ahaetulla; species Ahaetulla prasina. The sequence goes on from NC_080550.1 coordinate 10,899,311, forward strand.
TGGTGCGTTATCTATTAACTATTTACAAGGTAATCATTCTTATGGCCTAGAAGCCTTCATTGTTACGGCATTGCTTAACCGATGACAGCTGCACACGAGTCCCAAATACTAACCCAGATCTCCAGTGGGGCAACTCCATTTAGAAATGCAATTCTTCCTTTGGAATCACGCTGTCCTCTCATAAAGCAGAATAGATTCGATAGAGAAAGGTCCGTATAATTTTCTGCGAAGCACGGAACTATTTTAAGCAAAAATGAAAGGTATTGTAGGTATTGGGTTTTTTTCCCTTCTTCTCTCTTTTCAATGGGAGGAGGCTAAGAAAGATCAGCGGGATGCGATGCAAGTGATCTGTATGGTATCTTACTATGGCGGTGTTCACAGCCAACGATGGATTATAGCTACTCTCTGAAGAATTGGTACTTTCTGTAACCCTATCGAAGCTTGGAGGAGCCCTGTTTACTCGCCTCCCCGGCCATCTGCTCGGAGCATCTGGTAATCAGGTGCAAGGCCCCACATATAGAGCATTCATGCTTAAATTTGCAGCTACCTTGCCACCCACATTGGCTTTTGTTACACTGCCAGCATGTACCTCTTTGTGAATTGGATAACAATCGGGGACTGAGAATTCCACCATCGGTGTGCTGAAATTGTGATGGCTCGGGTGTCGTTATCCCTTCCTGCCAGAGATCTAATTTATCTATTTTCTAGTTTGTTTGTTTGTTTGTTTGTTTCCTTCGCTACTATAGATACTATAGTAATTTTTCATCTACTGTGTCTATCTTATTGTGTTTCAGACAAAAATGTGTAGATTCCTCTCTCTCTCTCTCTCTCACACACACACACACACACACACAAACACACACACATCCCCCCCAAAAAGTCACTAAGTCTGTATAAGGACTATAAGGAACCACCTGTCATTCTTTCCTGTCTCAGTTACATCCTCTGAATCAGAGGTGGATTTCAGCAGGTTCTGACCAGTTCTGGAGAACCGGTAGCAGAAATTTTGAGTAGTTCGGAGAACCGGTAGTAAAAATTCTGACTGGCTCCACCTCCATCTATTCTCTGCCTCCCGAGTCCCAGCTGATCGGGAGGAAATGGAGATTTTGCAGTATCTTCCCCCTGGAGTGGGGAGGGAATGGAGATTTTACAGTATCCTTCCCCTGCCATGTCCAGCAAGCCATGCCACGCCCACCAAGCCACATCCATAGAACCGGTAGTAAAAAATTTTGAAACCCACCACTGGTCTGAATGAGCCCACTCTATTATCTGGATATTTCCTTTTCCTTTTTCAGACAAAAGGATTTTTTATATTTTTGACTTCAGAATAACAGACTAATAGAGATGGAAGGGACCTTGAAGGCCTTGCAGTTGAACTGCCTGCTCAAGCAGGAAATCCTACACCAGTTCAGACAAATTTTGATTGTCCAATCTCTTCTTAAAAACACCTCCAGTGTTAGAGCACCCACAAGTTCTGGAGGCAAGCAGTTCCACTGATTAATTGTTTTGTCAGGAAATGTCTCTTTAGTTCTAGAGTTGCTTCTCTCCTTGATAAGTTTCCATTCATTGCTTCTTGTTTTGCCTTCCTTTTTGCACAGCTTTGAATGTATGAAATAATTGACACTGCTATCATCATCATCATCATCAATTATCTTCATCATCTTGTATTCAAGAATACCACCCAGAGGTGGGTTTCAGCAGGTTCTGATCAGTTCTGGAGAACCAGTAGCAGAAATTTTGAGCAGTTCAGAGAACCGGTAAATGCCACCTCTGACTGGCCCCGCCCCCATCTATTCTTTGCCTCCCAAATCCCAGCTGATTGGGAGGGAATGGGGATTTTGCAGTAACCTTCCCCCAGGAATGGGGAAGGAATGGGACTTTGCACTAACCTTCCCCTGGAGTGTGGTAGGAATGGAGATTTTACAGTATCCTTCCCCCGCCATGCTCACCAAGCAGGGGTGAAAGGCTCCTGGTTTGGACCGCATCGGCCGATCTGGTAGCGATGGCGGCAGGTGGTTTGGAGAACCGGTAGCAAAAATCCCAGGACCCCCCACGCCCATGCCCACCCAATCCCCCAGTCGCCCTCTTGCCCTCTTGCCGCTTCTTTTAAAGAATGCTTTTAAAGATTAAAAAAGGCTCTGACATTCGCAGCTGAGCCGTGTGATCGTCTAAGCCTTTTTTTTTACTTTTAAAAGCATTTATAAAAAATGCTTTTAAAAGTAAAAAAAAAGATCGCGCGCCACAGCTGATCACCACCCCGTGCTGTTTTATTTACCCCATGCCTCCTTTTGGCATGCAATGCACATGTGCGCACCTCACATTAGGTGCGTGGTGCGCACCGCACATGTGTGTGCAGTGTGCATGCACAGCCAGAGAAACGGTAGTAAACTGGTTCAGATTTCACCACTGCCACCAAGCCACGCCACGCCCACAGAACCGGTAGTAAAAAAAATTTGAATGCCACCACTGACTCTGCCCATATAACTGTTGTGTCTCGTCCGATCTCACCACCACAGCCGGGGTCTGCTTATCTGCTTCCGAACGCTGAAGAATGTCCTAGCATGCCTCCCGGCCCCAGCCCTGGCTCCATGCCCAGACAGGCTGAGGAACGGGCATCTCCCGGCCCCAGCCCTGGCTCCATGCCCAGACAGGCTGAAGAAGAGCAAGTATCTCCAGCCCCCAGCTCTGGCTCCATGCCCAGGCAAACGGAGCAACTAGACCCCTCCCCCTCCTCCACAGCATGTGAGCCTGAGGAAGGTCAATTACCAACAGCTGCCGATTGGAGTGACCCTCGCGTCAGAAGACTTGATAGGCGGAGGCAACAGAAGGAAGGGAGGGGCAGGCCTGGATAAGTGCTGAGTCATGGAGCCACACCCCATGGCCTATATAAAGGATCTGCTTTCTGGCATTCTCTGAGTCAGGCAAAGTCTAAACATATCTTGCTGAAGTCACTTTCTGGTCTCCTGCCTGCCCTGAGGACTTTGCTAGGACTTTGGCAGAGCTGCAGAGGCACACCTGATTCGGATTTCCCTGACCCGGCCGTCAGCAGAGGAGTGGGACACGACAATAACAAACTTCTTTGTACGTACAGTATATTTATTAACTTTACGAAATGTCTATTTGGCTCCTTATGCAACGTATATCAGAAAGTGAAGTTTAATTTGCTAACGCAGTGTTCATGCCCCCTTTTTTAAGGAGCGATAAGGTGCTCGGCAGAACTCTCAGAAATGGCTTTCATTTCTTCCATTCATAGGGCAATGTTGCCCCCCCACCCTCCAGATTCGAAAGCTGAAATTGTATATTCAGATGCATAATACACCCAAGTTGAGACATCTTTTCTTGTCAAAAGAGTCAAAACATTCATTCTGGGAGGAAATTAAGTTGACAGAGAAAGAGAAGAAGCCGTAATTCAGTGAGAATGTCCACGTTTGATTCCTGGCCTTTTCAGCTGAACACAGTAGGTTGCTATTTGTGGTGAGACCTGAGATTGTAGACAATTGGTATAGACAATTACTAGGCAAGATACATCAATTGCTTGAGCATCGCGTTACAGCCCAGTGGAATATACATCCATCTCTATCTGCCTTGTCATTTCCTCTTGACCGCTGTCTCCGACATTTGCTTTTCAGTTCAAAAACATCCAAAAATTGTGGGGAGGAAAGTTCCCAGTAGCCTAGGAATAATATGTGTTTTGGTCTTTAGTTTGTCCTCAACAGAATATTAGCAGGCAACAGATCTCTCCTAGTGGATAGGTCTAATGTACCCGATGTCCTCTTTTCTGGGATCTTTACAAATAGTGCATCTTTGCAACTTTTTGTCCTGGCCAAATTAATGGACACTTAGCCTGTGACGTTATTTGTATGGTCCTAGGTTAGTATCTGTAAAACTGAGTTGAAGAAACTATCCGTAACTCTTGGTAAAAATTTGTTGTGCTACCACACATGTGGTAGTAGGTATCCTTAAAGTAAAAAAAAAGGAATAAAGGCATCCCAAGTAAATATCTGATACAATTGTCAGTGTCAAATTATGTGACAGTGGTCATTTAAGCCATGTGGTCTCAATAGAGTAGAGTAGAGTAGAGTAGAGTAGAGTAGAGTAGAGTAGAATAGAATAGAATAGAATAGAATAGAATAGAATAGAATAGAATTTTTTATTAGCCAAGTGTGATTGGACACAAGGAATTTGTTTTGGTGCATATGCTCTCAGTGTACATAAAAGAAAAGATACCTTCATCAAGAATTCTAAGATACAACACTTAATGATAGGCATAGGGTACAAATAAGCAATCAGGAAACAATCAATATCAATATAAATCATAAGGATACAAGCAACAAAGTTACAATCATACAGTCATAAGTGGAAGGAGATGGGTGATGGGAACGATGAGAAGATTAATAGTAGTGCAGATTTAGTAAATAGTTTGACAGTCTTGAGGGAATTATTTGTTTAGCAGAGTGATGGCGTTCGGGGAAAAAACTGTTCTTGTGTCTAGTCAGTACTGTGTAGCTTCATTTTGAGGGTAGGAGTTGAAACAGTTTATGTCCAGGATGCGAGGGGTCTGTAAATATTTTCACAGCCTTCTTTTTGACTCGTGCAGTATACAGGTCCTCGATGGCAGGCAAGTTGATGGCCATTGTTTTTTCTGCAGTTCTAATTATCCTCTGAAGTCTGTGTCTGTCTTGCTGGGTTGCAGAACCAAACAAAAATTGAGTTTCACTAATATTACTGAAAATTAAAATCAAGGAAACAGGATTGACATCTCCTTGTAGATTCAGGATATAGTCCAATTAGATATTGCAGAGTGTTTATATATTGAGCTGGGAATGTTCCAGACATAAGATGGAATTGTTTAGAGATCCTTGTGAGATTTGAAACACTTGATATACATGTCCCAGGATAATGTTGCAGGATTCAATCTGGGTCAGTCACTGGGACTCGAAGTTTAATCTTCCAAATTTTGGGGCTCAGAAAGGTGAGATAACTTTTCTCTCTCTCCAGAATGTGTCATTTTGGCAGGGAGAGCCTATTCTGGTGGCAGAGAAGTTCTCTGATGATGGGCTTCAGCATGAGTCCGAAGCTCAGAAGACTAAACTCTGGTTTCAAGTGATTGATTCAGATTGGATCTGAAAGACGTCCTCCTCCTTTTATCATGATGTTGATTCTAAAGGGTTTACTCTATTTGAAACCTGCCTACGAGTATCTGAATAGGTTGTTGTTGTTTGTTGTGAAGTCGCACCCTAATGGACAACATTCTTCCAGGCCTTCCTGTCCTCTAATGTCCTCTGGAGTCAATTTAAGCTCATGCCGACTGCTTCAGTGACTCCATCCAGCCACCTCATTCTCTGCCATCCCCTTCTTCTTTTGCCTTCAATTGTTCCCAGCATTAGGCTCTTCTCCAGTGAGTCCTTCTTTCTCATTAGGTGGCCAAAGTATTTGAGTTTCATCTTCAGGATCTGGCCTTTTAAAGAGCAGTCAGGGTTGATCTCTCTGAATAGGTACATGGATGATTTTGCTCATCCAATGGGCAGGCGTACTTGTGAGCAACATATTGAGTGGCTGCGCTTATCAATCTCAAATGCAGTAATCAAGGTAAGATGCTGAAAAATTGGCCTGATGGAAATTGCAATTGCAATTTCACTTATGATGCCTTGAAATATCGTTGATGTATCCTACAGATGCATAACAGAAGCTGAACGCTCATATGGCTAATTGCCGAAGCGGAATACGCTCCGAGCCCTTCATAAGGGACCTTTTTCACAAGTGGGTAAAATGAGTGAGCATTTAGTAAAGGGGTCTTATTGGCGTGAGGCAGTAAGCTGGCTTCCCCTGGCTGTTGCGCTGTAAGTCAGTTGGATAAGTTTGACAGCAATTTAAGTCCCATTGACAATTGCTGTCACAATATTGAAGGAAGATTGCATCAACAGAAGTGGTCGACATTCAACCAGTCATATGGACCGGATGAGTTTACCATATGCTTAACTACAAACTTTCCTTGGAACACTGTTTACGACTGCTTGACAAGCTTATGATATCCATCAATACCAGAACTTCATATGAAATGTTAGGTTTGCTTTGAGGAAAAAGAATCTAGGGTTTTGGGGGTTTTTTTTGGTTAATGGGTTTGTTTATCAGAGAACAGACAATAGTGGGGCAGATTTAATACTGATGCAGATTAGAATAGGTCTACGTTTTTGTTTTTTATTTGTTTTTGTTTTGCTTCTTTGCTTCGCTTCGTTTTAATTGTAAAGGAGTTAATTGGTTGCATCCAGAATGGATGTGCTCTTCAGCCACTGAAGCCACAGATTCAGTAAGAATCTATGATTTAAACCAGGGATCTCCAACCTTGACAACTTTAAGACTTGTGGACTTCAACTCAGCCAGCAAATTCTGGGAGTTGAAGTCCACAAATCTTAAAAGTTGCTAAGGTTGGAGACCCCTGATTTAAACCACAGTCATGACAAACTGGGTGTATCCAGAGTGGGTGTGTTTATTGATGCTAACAAGGTAACACCCAGAGATGGTATTCAGACGATTCGGACCAGTTTGCCCAAACCGGTAGCGGAAATCACGGGTGGGCCCGTCCGTCCGCCCACCCGCCCACCCACCCCAGCTCTATGCCATCCTATTTAAGCACATTTGTGAGGCTGGGTGCATGTGCCGGAGGTGTGCGCACCAGCAAAGCACGTGCGCGGAAGGCTGGGCGCATGCATGGATGGGGCCCATGTGAGCGAAGTGAACCAGTAGAGAAAGTAAGTGAATTCCACCCCATAATAAAAATGTATATGTTTTGCCATAGATGTTTTGAAGGATGAGAGGATGAGTTTGAATAATATCGGGGTAAATTCAGTTGGTTGTTGTGTTCAGTATGTTGTGAGAGAACAGCCGTAAACTTTTCACGTAGTCTTATTATGATGAGCCATTGTAAATGTTATTTTAAAAAAGCATGCAGAGATACATACATACAGGCCAGTGGTGGGTTTCAAAAAATTTTACTACCAGTTTACTACCAGCTCTGTGGGTGTGGCTTGGTGGCCTGGCAGGGGAAGGATATTGTAAAATCTCCATTCCCTCCCCAATCCAAGGGAAGGTTACTGCAAAATGCCCATTTCCTCCTGATCAGCTGGGACTTGGGAGGCAGAGAATAGATGGGGCGATGGGGCCAGTCAGAATTTTTACTCCGTTCTCTGAACTACTCAAAATTTCTGCTACTGGTTCTCCAGAACTGTTCAGAACCTGCTGAAACCCACCTCTGATACAGGCATATGTACAGGGATTGTATTTTCTTAGCCTAGGGTTAGAATTTGATTTAGCATGTGGGGTAAATCAAGTTGTAGTATGACAGACAGAAGATGGAAGAGGAGGTGTTAGTTGTAGGTGGTGTCAGTTGTGAATAGATGTTAGTAGGCAATGTTAGTAGTTGAAGGTTACAATCCTTTAAGAAAAGGACAAATATTTGCCATTTTAAACTCCCAATCATGAACACAAAACCTGTAAACACTTCATATAACCAAGGGTGATTTTTAAATATTCTCATTTATATTGTATGTAATAAACGCACCAAGTTAGAAATTCAGAGACCATTCAGACAAAAAAATAAAAATAAAAACCCCTGATCCTCTTTTGTTTTGATTTGCCATGTTTTATTAGCATTGGGCTAATTTTAATTTATTTACATGTATGGTTAACATTTAACAATAGAGAAAGTATAGGCTGAGTTTAGGTAGCTTATATGACCCTTCTAACTAGGTGTTTAGATTGTGCATTAGTTTTTTAATTTTTCTTTCTAGAAATCACTGCCTCTATTATAAGTGGGGGGGAAAAACCTATTGTGCTATATAGATCAATGCAGATAAATGCCTACATAACAGAGCCTGATATACTGAAAAAGTTTATGGTGATCTGAAGACAGGATAAATGGAAGAGCTAGTAAAATATGCATTTATTGATTGGGTATGTATGTGTATTTCTAGCTTTGTGTCAATAAACCTGACAAATATGCTTACAAAAACAAGATATAGGTGTGTTTATAAAGAGGTAGAATATGGGATTAAAGTGTATTTCTTGTATTCTGCTGAGAGGTTTTGTTGAAGAATAGCAATAGCACTTAGCAATAGCACTTAGACTTATATACCACTTCACAGTGCTTTACAGCCCTCTCTAAGTGGTTTACAGAGTTGCGTATTGCCCCCAACATTCTGGGTCCTCCTTTTACCCACCTCAGAAGGATGGAAGCTGGAGTCAACCTTGAGCCTGGTGAGATTCGATCTGCCAAACTCCTGGCAGCTGGTTATCAGCAGAGGTAGCCTGCAGTACTGCACTCTTAACCTCTGCACCACCGTGGCTCTAAAGGCAGATACATTAGCTCCTGAAGGCATGTTATCAACTGAGATCCAGTGGTGGGATTCAGCCAGTTCGCACCACTTCGGGAGAACCGGTTGTTAACTTTCTGAGCAGTTTGGTAAACTGGTGGTTGGAAGAAATCATTAGGGCAGAGAACCAGTTGTTAAATTACTTGAATCCCACCACTGTTGAGATCAAATAGGGATAGCACATAGTGTTGGAATTCATTGTTGGAATGTATTTCTATGTAACAACTACAGTAGTATTCAGCCAGTAAATGGCAGTATTTACAAGTTTGGATCTATGGTATATACTCTATGCTCTTTTCTTTTAAATAGAGTTTCCTGTTACAGTTAAAATAGCTGAGCAGTAAAGCACATGGTGACTGTACTCTTTGTTTGCTCTGAAGCGCTATACATAAACAGAATTTCTAACACATACACTGGTCTTCGTGAATTGTGGAGGTGAAAATTGCCAAAATGCTGGACAGAAGATAGCAATGGACCGCTTTTGAACATGTGTGAAACAACAACACATGTACAAAAGTAGTGGGGCTTGTGTCACAACACTCCATCTGTCATCTCACCAATTTTGATGGCCCCCGCAGATACCATTGAACATGCATCTTTCCTTCCTTCCTTCCTTCCTTCCTTCCTTCCTTCCTTCCTTCCTTCCTTCCTTCCTTCCTTCCTTCCTTCCTTCCTTCCTTCCTTCCTTCCTTCCTTCCTTCCTTCCTTCCTTCCTTCCTTTTCTTTCCTCCCTCCCTCCCTTCATTTATATCTCGCTGCAATCTGGTGACCTTTAATGTCTCATTTGGTAGAAGAAAAATCTTTTTAAAAAGTTCATGGTAAATAGCTACCATGTAGAAAACCCAGATGAGCCCATCTGAAAATAAGCTGGCTCTTGAAATTTCAACCAAAATACAAGCAGTCCTTGACTTACAACCACAATTGGCTGTAAACCAATTTCCTGTTGTTGTGGTGGTTAAAATTCAAAGACAGGCTTATCGGTGGATTGCATCAAAGTTACAGGTAGTCCTTGACTTACAATCGTTCATTTAACATCAGTTCAAATTTACAATGGCCTTGGTGACTTATGACCCATTGGTCTGTCCAGTAATGAAATCCATTTTTTTTTGCTACTGGTTCTGTGGGCGTGGCTTAGTGGGCATAGTGTGGTTTTGTGGGTGTGGCTTGGTGTGGGCATGGCAGGGGAAGGATATTGCAAAATCCCCATTCCCTCCCCACTCCTGGGGGAAGGATATTGCAAAATCTCCATTCCCACCCCACTCCTGGGGGAAGGATATTGCAAAATCCCCATTCCCACCCCACTCCTGGGGGAAAGATACTGCAAAATCCCCATTCCCTCCCCACTCCTCGGGGAAGGATATCGCAAAATCTCCATTCCCACCCCACTCCTGGGGGAAGGATACTGCAAAATCCCCATTCCCTCCCCACTCCTGGGGGAAGGATATCGCAAAATCTCCATTCCCACCCCACTCCTGGGGGAAGGATATTGCAAAATCCCCATTCCCACCCCACTCCTAGAGGAAGGATATTGTAAAATCTCCATTCCCTCCCCACTCTGGGGCCAGCCAGAGGTAGCATTTGCCAGTTCTGCGAACTACTAAAAATTTCTGCTAGCGGTTCTCCAGAACCTGCTGGATTTCACCTTGGGTCTGTCCCTGCAAGCATGGCACATTCTGGAGAGAGAGAGAAGTTCCCTGAGGTTGGGCTCCATTCACAATTCAGGTGTTCAGCAACCGGATCACATTTATGACCATTTGCAGCTTCTTATGATCATATGATCTTGATCTGCAACTTTTTCCAATTGGCTTCCAACAGTCAAAGTCAATTGGGAAAGATGGATTCCTTATGTGATTCACTTAATAACCACTGTGATTTGCTTAATGACAGAAAAATGGTTGTAAAATCAGGTCTGGTCACTAGATGACTCGTTTAACAACCACAATCACAAATTTAACAATCGCAGTCACAAATTTAGCACGATTTCTGTTTTGATGTTTGGTCTATATGGGGAAAAAAAATCAGAAGCAGCTGCAGCTCACCAAAGCTTATGCCTTTTAATAAAATTTGCTGGTCAAAAAAGATGATACTGGACTCCTTTGGATTTTATTTCAATATACATGGGAACAATTTATTTGTTAATATCAGCTGTGGGAAATTCTGGCTATTTTCAGCAAAACACTAAATTATGATCCCGTGTACAATTGTATGCAAGAAATTGGGGGAAATGGGTTTCTTTTTCAAGTCATCATGATCTCTAATTACGACCAAATTGGGGAAGGATTAAGGATTAATTTTATCTGACTAGTTTGGATAAACTACAGCTAAATCTTTCACTCTTCCTGCCTATGATATCATTACCCTTCGGCTGAGTTTATGTATCATTCTAAGCCCTAATATTGTTCGTTTAGTTTTGACTAAACACAACCTCTTGTTTGTTGGTTGATTTACGAAACATATATCCCACATTTTTGTGCTTTGAATGACCATGTTGTAGATTGGCAACCATGATCTCTGGCAGAGGTCCAGCTTTTGGTCAGCTTCTGGCAGAACAATTAATCAGTGGAACAACTTGCCTTCAGGAGTTGTGGATGCTCCAACTCTGGAAGTTTTTAAGAAGATGTTGGATAACCATTTGTCTGAAGTGGTGTAGGGTTTTCTGCCTAAGCAAGGGGTTGGACTAGAAGACCTCCAAGGTCTTTTCCAACTGTTATTCTATTCTATTCTATTCTATTCTATTCTATTCTATTCTATTCTATTCTATTCTATTCTATTCTATTCTATTCTATTCTATTCTACTCTACTCTACTCTACTCTACTCTACTCTATTTTCATGAATGAAGACTAATATAGGTGTCCCAGGATAATGTTTCAGGATCCAATCTGGATTGGTCACCAGGACCAGAGGTTTAGTCTTCTGAACTTTCAGATTCTTGCTGGAGCCCCAGTGAACTTCTCTCTGGCAAAATGTGTGCTTTGAGCTATTCTGTATGTTGTATTCCAATGCTGCCTGGTCAACTTTATATGATGCTTTATATCAGGGGTGTCAAACTCAATTTCATCGAGGGCCGCATCAGGATTGTGTTTGACCTCGGAAGCAGCGGGGTATGTGTGTGGCCAGGAGGGGGGCATGGCTAGCTTGACATCACTCATGTTGGGAGCGCCTGTGCCGGTCGGAGTGCTCTGCCAGCCAGCAAAAAAACAGGCTTGTGAGCTCTGTTTTTGGCCAGGACGGCCTCCTGCAACCTTCTGCCTGCGAAAATGGAGCTCAGAAGGGCTGCCCTCCTGAGCTCTATTTTTACTGGCAGAGGCACCGCAGGCTAGTCCTTCAGTGTTTCCAGATCTAAGCGCCCCATAGGCCAGATCCGGCCCACGGACCTTGAGTCTGACACCCTACTTTATATGGTCCTTTATATTTAGATGGTGTGCCTAGTCAGCTTTTTGAAGCAAGCAAGAACAGTGAAGAGGACTTTTGGGCCTTTAGGGTATTATAACAAAAGCCTAAAAACATGTCACAGCCTTCTCCAACTGCAACTGATACTTAGCACAATCAAACCAGGCTGATTTTGACTCTCTTCTTCTTAATGCTTTTTATTTTGCTAGGATGCAAATAACCATTCTGAAACAGTTTGACTGTCTCCTCCTCCTCCTCCTCCTCCTCCTCCTCCTCCTCCTCCTCCTCCTCCTTCTCCTCCTCCTCCTCCTCCTCCTCCTCTTCTTCTTCTTCTTCTTTTTCTCCTCTGAGTCAACTCAACATCTCCTCCCCTACTTAGCAAGGCTACTCTATCTTTCCCAACAAAACATGGCTTAGAGCAGCGGTTCTCAACCTGTGGGTCGGGACCCCGTTGGGGGTCGAATGACAATTTGCCAGGGGTCGCCTAAGACCATCGGAAATTATGGGAAGTATAATTGCGAGTCGAAGAATCGCGCTCCAATGGTTGACTCCACAAGCCAGCTGCAGGCTCTTCAAATCGCTAGCCGAATTCGGCTTCAGGCACGATGAATTAAAAAAGAGAGAAATCTTTGCTCTGATGTCTCCCTCTCAAGCCAGCTGTAATCACTCCCAATCGCTAGCCTAATCTGGCTTCAGGCGCGATAAACTTAATAGGGGAGGAGTCTCCGCTTTAATGCCTCCGTCCTCAAGGCAATCGCAAGCAGTTCAGATCGCTAGCCAATATGGCTTCAGGCGTGATAAATTCAAAACGAAAATAATTTTATGGTTGGGGGTCGCCACATTGTGGGGAATTGTATTAAAGGGGTCGCAGCATTATAAAGGTTGAGAACCACTGGCTTAGAGTGATGTATGGACAGTCTGTGACTAGTTGAAAAACAGACTAGATGCCTGTGATCTTATCTCAGCTGCCCAGGAGAATTGGGAAAGCAAGCAAGCTTTTGCTAGCTGTAATTTAGCATCGTAGCTGAGTGAATTGCTTACAGTACCTCCTAAACCACTGGTGTTAAAGCCATTTCTACTTTCTCTCTTTGGTCTCTTAGTATCGAGAGCACGGTAAGATCAATAGTTTCGAGAAATCTGAACCTAGCCTCTTATGAATTTGTGCATTAGCCTTATTCGCAAGCACTAATATAATTACAGCTGAGACAGATGCCATCCTCAGTTTCTCTTATTTGTCACCACTCTCCCTATTCGTCGATATCAAATTTTGTTTATGCATCCTTGTCTGCAACTGGGATTTGCATTGCTCGGCCAAAAATTGGTTGAGTTTAGATGGTGCCATCTGCTGAATATTCTTCAACTGTTATTAAGCTTAAATGCGTTTTTGGATCCTTCCTTCCTTCCTTCCTTCCTTCCTTCCTTCCTTCCTTCCTTCCTTCCTTCCTTCCTTCCTTCCTTCCTTCCTTCCTTCCTTTCTTTCTTTCTTTCTTTCTTTCTCTACTTTCTCCCTTTCTTTCTTTCTTTCTTTCTTTTTCTTTCTTCCTTCCTTCCTTCCTTCCTTCCTTCCTTTCTTTCCTCCTCCTCCTCCTCTTTCCTTCCTTCCTTCCTTCCTTCCTTCCTTCTTTCCTTCTTTCCTTCCTTCCTTCCTTCCTTAAGTAAAATGAAGCCTGGGAATTTTCAAATGTGGCAATTATTAGAGATTCATATTAACAACAAAACAAAGCAAGTTGTGTACAATGTCTTTTAAAGACATGCTTAAGATTGAGCAATCCATTTAGTAAGCATCTACAAATTTACCAGCATTAAATTGAAAAAAAAATGCATAGCAATTGCTCAGGAGTACAATTTTGGTGATCAGATGCAAACTCAGATTTAGGATGAAGGACTTGTGCCCCCAATTATTTGACCACCTGGTGCTTCAAATGGTTGTTTGGGGAACTGGCACAAATCCACTGCAAAGACGTATATTCAGATACCAGAGAAACATGGAAAAATAAGTTCTGGTCCCAAGTCCAACTATCTTGCTCATTCATTTGGTTGCTCATATTTTCCTGACTTGTAATTTACTTGATACTTTTTAATTTAAGATTGAACCCAAAACTGTTTTAGCTATTTATTCTTAATCTGTCTCTATTTGGGATTGAGAAAGCATACAAGTTTAAATGCAGTCAATTCATGTAATTATTTCCTCCCTCCCTCCCTCCCTCCCTCCCTCCCTCCTTCCTTCCTTCCCTCCTCCCTCCCTCCTTTTTTGTTTCTTTCTTTATTCTTCCTTCCTTTCTTTCTTCCTTCCTTCCTTCCTTCCTTACTTCTTTCCCTCCCTCACTCCCTCCCCCTCCCTCTCTCTCTCTCTCCTTCCTTCCTTCCTTCCTTCCTTCCTTCCTTCTTTCTTTCTTTCTTTCTCTTTCTTTCTTTCTTTCTTTTTCTCTCTCTCTCTCTCTCTCTCTCTCTCTCTCTCTCTCTCTCTCTCTCCTCTCCTCTCCTCTCCTCTTCTCTTCTCTTCTCTCCCCCCCCAATTCCATCTCTTCCCAGAGCATTCAAAGTATCTACTATATACATTCTTCATTATATCTACCAAGCCATGGTCTCTGGATGATATCTCAGACCTTCCAAGCTGGCAAGTGACGCCAGCAGGCTTGAATTGCCAATCCCACCAGTGAATGGGGACGAGTCAGGGAACTGTTCACATGTGCATGATGCTATCAGAGGTGGGGAAAGGAAAGACTGCCTATATATGGACTAGAGGCATTGAGGCATTCACAATCAAGCTGTCTTCTTCCGTTGTACCAAAAGAATATTACAACATTACTTTAGGCTGCCAACCTGTACCCAGAAAGCTGGGAATAAGTCTTGCTGAGATTGCGCGCTCAGCAGACACAGCAGGGCTGTGCTGTGAATTTTGCAAGTTACTATGTTTTGCATACACTTTTGTGTCCTCCCCATCCCTCCCCCACTCCCCCCACCGTTTCTAAAATCCAAATTTAAACACCTGAAAATATTTTCTTGTTGCTTTTGTTCAATCTATTTGGCGTCTGGAAGGGGTGGAGGAGGAGAGACTGCTAGACAATAAGCATGTATGATGAAGAGATAACAGATTTACTTTAACCTTTGTAATGTTGTGCGATATTTAAATTTATGTTGATTCCCTCCATGTTACATGCAAGTAATTAATTTTGTCTTACTGACAGATGATTCTCAGTGACTGATTTTCAAGAGAAAATCCAGACAGGTATTTCTTAAAAAAAAAAAAAATTGCTTTCTTTCAAGATGGCTTGCATTTTGGGAGTGGGTGGGTTGTTTTCATTATGGGGAAAGGGGCAGCTATTCAGATGGCAGGTTGAATTCTCATTACTGTTAATAAATCCCTGGTAGTTAATCGTGTGAAACCCTGCCAAGGGGAGGTGGGTTTGCTGCTTCAAACAATGCGCTTGCTCCAAGATGTACCTAGATCTGAGTATTAGAAAAGGCATGCCTTTGTTCTTGGTCACTCTCCTTATGAATAGTTTGGGAGAACGTTATTTGTCCAGAACAGTAATTGGAAGAAATCTTTTTTCCCCAGGGTTTCAATACTGGATCATTAAGAAGAATCCCTAAAATAAGACAGCTCCAAAAACTCATGGCATAAGCTCTTCCTGAACGGTGTTTCAGACAAGGCATGTGCAAATGTTTTCCTATTTTTACAAATGGCAGGCTAACATTTCTGCATGCAGAAATGTCTTGGCTTGGTTTTACGTAGAGGAGATGACCAGGGAAAAGAAGTTAGGTACAGATTAACTGCGCGGCCTGCACTGGCTGCCGGTAGCCTTCCAGGTGCAATTCAAAGGTGTTGGTTACGACCTTTAAAGCGCTCCATGGCTTAGGACCATTTGCGAGACCGCCTTCTGCCACCAATTGCCTCCCAACGACCTGTGCGCTCCCACAGAGCGGGCCTCCTCAGGGTGCCGTCGACCAAACAATGTAGGTTGACGGCCCCCAGGGGGAGGGCCTTCTCTGTGGTGGCACCGGCCCTATGGAACGAGCTACCTCTGGGGTTACGCCAACTCCCTGACCTCCGGGCCTTCAAACGTGAACTGAAGACTTTATTATTTCACCGAGCGGGACTAGCCTAAGAAATATTTTAGCGAAATTTTAACGGGTTTTTAATCGGTCTTTGACCGTTTTAGTGATTCGGCCATTAAGTATTTGCTTTTAATTGTTTTTAAACATTGTTATTTATTATATTTATATTTGTATTGGTGTGTGTATTTTAATATGGCTGTAAACCGCCCTGAGTCCTTCGGGAGATGGTGCGGTATAGAAATGTAATTATAAATAAATAAATAAATAAATAAATAAATAAATAAATAAATAAATAAATAAATAAATAAATAAATAAATAAATAAATAAGAGTTGGAAGGGACCTTGTAGGTCATCTAGTCCAACCCCCCCTGCCCAGCAGACCTTACACCATTTCTGACAGATGGCAGTCCCATCTCTTCTCGAAACCTTCCAGTGATGAAGCTCCCACAACTTCCGAGGGCAACTTCGGTTCCATGGTTTGATTGTTTCTCACTGTGAGAAAATTCCTCCTAATTTCCAGGTTGGATCTCTCTCCTTGATCAGTTTCTATCCATTATTCTTTTTCTGGCCCTCAGGTGCTTTGGAGAATAGCTTGACCCCTCCTCCTCTCTGGGACAGCTCTTCAAAATTGGAACAAATATCGGAACAAAGTTCAAAAGTGTCAATACTCTTTCTAACCTGCTTCTCCATAGACCAACTTTACTTCTGTAGAGCACCATGCAGAATACCACGGCTTGCACAATCCCGATCTTTGTAGATACACGCGGTACCTTTAGCCCTACTTTTAAAAGCAGTATAATATGCGTACAGTCAAGGCTATGGTTTTCCCAATTGAGAATATGGCTGTGAAAGTTGGACCATAAGGAAGGCTGAGCGTTAAAGAATTGGGGCTTTTGAACTATGGTGCTGGAGAAGACTCCCGCGAGTCCCTTGGACTGCAAGGTGATCAAACTGGTCAGTCCTAGAGGAGATCAACCGTGACTGACTGCTCTTTAGAAGGCCAGATCCTGAAGAGGAAACTCAAATACTTTGGCCACCTAATGAGAAGGAAGGACTCACTGAGAAGAGGCTAATGCTGGGAACTATTGAGGGCAAAAGAAGAACGGGACGACAGAAAACGAGGTAACTAGATGGAGTCACTGAAGCAGTCGGCGTGAGCTTAAATGGACTCCAGAGGATGGTAGAGGATAGGAAGGCCTGGAGGAACATTGTCCATGGGGTCGCAATGGGTCGGACACAACTTTGCAACTAACAACAACAACAACTAAAAGCAATGCTCTTCCTAAATTCATGTTAGCAGGAGGCAGCAAGAGCTGTGGCTACTGGCATGGGAAAGGAGAGGAGAAACTTACAGCATTATTCCCCAAATTTATGATAGCCAAGGCACACTTGAAAGTCTAATAAGGATTACCTGCATCACAGGTAACCTACCATTCACTTTCCCTCGTCTGTTCTGATAGGCCAGGGGAAGGATTCAGAGCAGCGATCCATGCAGGGATCTTCTCCTAAAAGCACCAATAGCATCTCTTCCAACTTGTTGGCTCAAGCTGTCATCTCCAGGACAAGCTCTACTCAGGGAAAGTTATGAGAATAAAATCTGTCTTTACGGAGAATTGCTGAAATTTCCCCTTTCATGTGTTTTGCTCCTGGGTGCTCCAGTTCAGGGGTCTCCAACCTTGGCAACTTTAAGCCTGGAGGACTTCAACTCCCAGAATTCCCCAGTCAGCATTGCTGGCTGGGGAATTCTGGGAGTTGAAGTCCACCAGGCTTAAAGTTGCCAAGGTTGGAGACCCCTGCTCCAGTTCATAGCTTTCACCCCCCCCCATCACTCTCTCTCTCGCCTCTCCCTTACATCTTTTTCCTCCCCTTAACTGAAACGGACAACATTGGTCCTGCCTATCTGTTCCTGCTTTTGTAGTTATGCTTCTTATTAACATCTACACTCTGAACTCCTTTCCTATGTGGAATGGGAACAGACAGAGCTGGAAGCAAGAAGTGGCCTTAGTTACTAATGGGGACGTATAGAACAGAATTTCCCTTTTGGTTTAGGAAAGGTGCCGAGGAATAGGAATAGGAATAGGAATAGAACAGAACAGAACAGAACAGAACAGAACAGAACAGAACAGAACAGAACAGAACAGAAAAGAACAGAACTGAACTGAATTGATGGAGAATAGAATAGAATAGAATAGAATAGAATAGAATAGAATAGAATAGAATAGAATAGAATAGAAATCTTTATTGGCCAAGTGTGATTGGACACACAAGGAATTTGCCCTAGGTGTATATGCTCTCAGTGTACATAAGGAGAATAAAATACATTCATCAAGAATAAAAAGAGACAACATTTAGTGATAGTCAAGGCTACTAATAAGCTATCAAATCGTACTAGGAAACAAATAAAAACAATATAAATTGAAAGATACAAGCGACATGGTTATAGTCATAAGTGGGAAGAGATAGATACTCGTAAGGAAGAGAAGAATAATAGTAATACAGTCTTAGGAAATCATTTGACAGTGTTGTGGGAATTAGTTGTTAAGCAGAGTGATGGCATTTGGGGAAAAACTGTCCTTGTGTCTAGTTGTTCTGGTGTCCACTGCCATTTTACCTTTGCTGGATTTTACACTGAAGAGTTTGAGCAGTCATATTTTGGACTGGATGATTAACCTTTTGGCTTTGCCCTAGTCTACTTGTTCCCACTTGTCTACAAACTGAGAGAAATCTTCCATTAACGATTATTTAGTTCCCTGTGATAAATCCAGCTGAAGCCCAGTTTAAATGGTACAAGACAGGCCAAGCAAGTTAACTTTAAACTTTGGATGATGATGGCCAGGATTATTAACTGAAAAATAAATAAAAATAAAGGAATAATTGTCAAAAGATCAATGAATTGGGGAAAGAACGAACTGCTATTGGGAAGAGTGCAATAAAAGAGCTTATTTTTTTTGCGCGTGGCTAGAGAACATTACAAAATTTAAGGAAATAACCTTGGAATTAACCGTACAATTCCACGGTTATTAAGTATAGGCCATTAATTCATCACTGTGAAATGCTGCATTGGTGCCGACATCTCATATTTTTATCTAGATGAGGATTGGAGCATACGAGTATATCTTAACTTTCCCAATGCTGGTACTTGGGCTTTTATGCTGACTCTCTTTGAAAATCCCACCTACTGATATAGGGACAAATATTTTTAGTACTTTACTGTTTTCCCCATGGTGACTAAATGGATAGTGCACTTGAGTATATCCTTGAGTCCTTGATAGATCTGAAGCATCATTTAGTCTTAATGCCACATGGTATACTAAAGTGTAATCTGTTATTGTGTGTATGTAGGCAGGAAGGGACAAAATGCAGCTTTGATTGGCCTTCCTCAACCTTCCTCAAAATCTTTCCTTTTCCTTTTTTTCTCCTCTCCTTTTTTTTTGTTCTTTCTCCTCTCCTCTCCTCTCCTCTCCTCTCCTCTCCTCTCCTCTCCTCTCCTCTCCTCTCCTTTTTTGTTCCCTTTCTCCTCTCCTTTCTCTTTCCTTTTCCTCTCCTCTCTTTTCTTTCCTTTTCCTCTTCTCTCCTTTTTGTTCCCTTTCTCCTCTCTCTCTCCTTTTCTCTTTCCCTTTTTCCTCTCCTCTCTTTTCTTTCCTTTTTTCCTCTTCTCTCCTTTTTTGTTCCCTTTCTCCTCTCCTCTCCTTTTTTCATTCCCTCTCCTCCCCGCTTTTTTCCTCTCCCTTCCCCTCCTCTCTTCTCATTTGCAGTTCCTCAGAATTAATGTTCTCCTATTTTATTCTGTTTTAAAATTTCTTTCTCCTCTAGCTTCATCATCATTATCTTCTCTCTCTCTTCTCTCTTCTGTGAAGGTGGCCCTACAGGTGCTGGTTCCTATTGTCCTTCTTTCCCACTGAAGTATGGGAAGGCAGGGAAATGTGGGAGCTTTGGAAAGAGCATAATGCAGTGACGGACACTAAGTGGAACGAAGTTAATGCAAGACCAACAGACTCTATTTCAGAGATTTATTTTGGGGAAATTGTCTTTTCATTGCAAGATATTCTGGAAATATCACCCTCACCCCCCGCCCAACAAGCTGAATTCATACTACTAGGGTAAAAAAAAAATGCAGGAGAATTTTTCTACATGGCACGAGTTTATTTAAGGAAATGAGAGGCTGATTGCTTTAATATTGCACTTAAAAAAAAGTGCTACCTCAAAATATTATCCGAGAAGCCTTACTTGAAAGATACAATGGCACTGATGATTTAAAAATAATATTGAGATTTCGAACAGTAGGAAAGCTAGGCATAGCTTTTTATTTTGAAAGAAATAGAGTACTACTTCTGATGAGCTTAATGTTCTGGAACAAATTTCAGGACAATGTCTAATAAATTTTGCTCTAGTTTCCTTTGTATATTTTCATAGAAAATACTACTAAAAGTGCAAAATAGCCAGCTAATACATATTGCATTTTTTTATAAAAAAAATAGTGTATGAAAAAAGAAGGGAAAAAAAAGAGAAACTCACAAAAGCATATATTTCTTCAGAACGAAATAAAACTCACCTAATGTAAAACATTCCTGTCATGCTTTACCATTAAATTAACATTTAAATCAATTTATTTAACAATAGAACAAAAATGGGACATTAAGCATATTAAATAGTATACGTAGCCCCATTTTTTAAAAGCAGTCCTTCAAACAGAACTTCTGACGGTAAAATACTTGTTCAAATATAGAAACAGGAATGGGTTGTTCATACCATTTTATAATTGGTGGCTAATGGGTATCCTTCCAGCCCTACAGTATTTGTTATTTTGAATTTGTAAAAAGCCTGTACACAATATTCATTACCGCTGTCCTCTTGTTAGTTTCCAGCCCTTTGGCATCGAGTTCAAAAGAATGTAAGCATCTGCAGAAACCAGCGAGTCTTTCAGAACAAAATTAATATGTAAAAATCACATCTGTCCAAAACGGAGCTATATTTTATATCCATAAAACCAACGTAATATACCCAGACTGTGCTAACGGTTAAGATATAGTGGATAAGTATTAAGTAATTCTAATATGCACTTTGTCTTGAGAATATTAAAAAATGCTTTATGGCATTCTTTGCCATAATTTCTGCAATCAGCAATAGCAAGGCTATCCACTGAGGATTACATAGGAATCTGTAGGAAGGTACTGTCCAATTTGTTCTACTGTAGAATCCAAGTCTTGGACATACCATAGGACTGTGATGATGAACCTATGGCACACGTTCCCAAAGTGAAACGCAAAGACATATTGCCTGGCATGCGCGACCTTGCCTGTTTGTCTTCCGGGTTTCTGGCGTGCATGGGCGTAAGACGACCAGCTGTCCTTTGCGCGCATGGCAGTGCCAAAAAATGTGCACATGCGAACCAGCTAGCTGATTGTCGGGTGCACATGCTCGCCAGAACCCAGAACTCTAGCTTTTCTGGAGCACAATTCCTTCGTGCGTGCAGCTGTGCCAAAAATCTGCCTGCGCATGCGCACCAGCCAGCTGATCGTTGGGTGCGCATGCATGCTAGAACCCAGAAGTTTGGCTTTTCTGGAGCGTGACCCTGATGAGCATGCACACGTGTGATGTTTTGTCATCACTGCCATAGGGAATTTATATAGGTTCTAGTGAACCTCTTAACCTCCCAAACCCTGATGAGAAACAACACTCCAAATTTCTTACCCCTGGTCAGGATAATTGGAACATCCACGAATGATGCTTTAGCAACCACAGACAAATCCTCAACAATTGTGTTGACTCCACATCTGAAGAGTTGAGAAGCCACAGGGAACTTTGATCTGAAAGGTTTACAGTAAAAAAAAAAAGTACAGTGATACTCAGTTGTTTTGCAACTCATCAAATGTTGGTATTCAATACATTTCGACATGAACATTTTTCCCGGTACTCATTGTTTGGTGCTCAATGCACAAGCAACAATCTGTCGGTGTTGGTTGACCCATTAAATAATTCCTCATTATATGAGTACCAAAAATTGTTTGGTACTCATTGTTTTGGGTACTCATCACACCTTCCGGAGCCAATTAATGATGAATGCTTGAGGTACCACTGTATATCATGCAAGGCTAATATCTCGGTCAATGTTACTGAATACATCAAATTGACTGGGTTCATCCATCTCACTCTGTAGCAAACATGGTTTGCAAACCACAACAATTGTTTTTGCACATCCTAATAAGTGTGTTTTATGATCTCAGTTCTTAAAAATGGTACTAAATGCAGAAAGGATAGAGAGTGATTTAGTTCTGAGGATTTTTTTTTAAGAAAGCCAATGAGGTTTGCAAAGACTTTGTTAAGTCTTGTAAAATTATATCGTGCATTTATCCATGGATGTCCATGAATTGATGCATCCATGTTTACGTGGTTGAGGAAGGCAAACGTCAAACAGATTGGAGTCTCACACTCAGCTGACTTTCCTAAGAATGCTAATGGAAACCCAAAATATTTTCGTACATCTACAGATGTAGCTATCATGATGAGGATTATATTCCATTTTCTTTAAAACATCCTCCATAATTTTATGAAAAGGTGAACAGGATCTCTTCAAAGAAAAGTTCACACTGTCTAAAATCTCCATTTAAGTTTTAGTGCATTCAGTAGTCAGTATGTCTTTCTTTTGAGTAAGTACTTCTTATTACCTTTATACTTACAATGGTCCCTCCTGAGGCCATTCCCTACATTGTCTTTGTCAAGAAATTCCATCTCAAATTCCTTAACTATCTGTTTTTTCTTAACATCATTTCGTGCCCACTTGTTGATAGGACCCTTAAAATGCCATTAGCTGGTTCAGGCTTTCCCATTGTGGCAAAATGTGAACTTTTGTGGTCTCTCTACAAAATTTACTTCGACTTTGACAAGATGAAATAACAAACTTGGTGATTTCTCAAAACGTTCTCAATACATTTACATTTTCATTGCTTGAAGCATGCAAACAATCCATCAATTTCCTCACATACACACTCACTTTTACACCTAGTGTACCCTTAATGATACAATTTGTTGTGCTATTGTTATAATTTTTGTCTAAAGTCATATCTAACTTATGTTTGATATGGTGCACTTACTTCTGGTGCCCCTTACAGACCTCTTAGGAATGGGGTGAGGTCAGGGGTGAAATCCAGCAGGTTCTGACAGGTTCTGGAGAACCGGTAGCAGAAATTTTGAGCAGTTCAGAGAAATCGGCAAATACCACCCCTGGCTGGCCCCAGAGTGGGGTGGGAATGGAGATTTTGCAGTATCCTTCCCCTGCCACGCCCACCAAGCTACGCCCACAGAACTGATAGTAAAAATTTTTGGATTTCACCGCTGCCTTTATACCAGGGGTGTCAAATTCGCATCATCACGGCAGCATCGCATGATGTGTCGTGAATTTTCCTCCTCTTCGCTAAACCAGGCATGGGTGTGGCCAGTGATGCATCCAGCCCGCAGGCTGCAAGTTTGACAGCCCTGTTTTATACTGTAGATCAGTTCAATGTTCTTGTTTGCCCTGAACAAGGAGACAGGAGATGGGTAGACTGTTCTGGTGGTAATAAAATCCAGAGGGCTATTAATTATGCTCACAGCATCCATCTTCATTTCTCTTTAGCATGTGTGGGGCCCTCTTGTTTTTTTCCCCCCAAAAAATATTCTATTAGTTTTTGTTACGTATGATCTCCTTTTTGTGAATCCATGCTGAATATCTTTAATTAAATCATAACTTTCCCTGTTTTGTCCTTGATTAGTGTTTCCAATATCTTCCCCACTGCTGAAGTTGAGCTTACTGGTGTTTAATTTCCTTGATCTTCCCTTGAGGTGTTATTGAGCTGTTATTAAGCATGTTACATCCGTGGCCCCTTGCATTGCTGCGTGCTTTTTACCTTTACACTTTTAGAAGCCACTTTAGACTCCTTCACAATAGGTGGATGCCCTTCTGCATGCAAACACACACCTGAATTTAGATTATGTCTGGAAAACAACCTTAAGTCTTTGAAGGAGCACTCTCAAGTGAAGGAAACATCACCATTTAAAGGACTCACAAAACATCTACAACAAAATTCCTTCCATTGCTTTCTGTTCTGGGTGCTTTGTGGATGCTATCTCTGTCCACACTTTCCTGCTTTAAAGACCGAGATTACTTGTCTTCAGCATCGTTTCTTAAAAACAGTCAAAACAGTCAAACCCTGTTGGTAGATTAAACGATAGATGGATAGGTATCAGCCAAGCAGCCATTGCCCAGTTAAGGTGAGCAGTTTGGACAGATGATTGACAGCTCTACAGACTTCAGAAGGACTAAAAGTGGCTTAATTGCAAAATCTTCAGATTAATCACCAGTTGGTCTTTGGGTTCGTTCCTAAAATGCTTGCACATTGCTGTGAAATTAATTCATATGGGTGATTTTAAGAAACATATGTACGGTCCCATCATTTGGTCTTTAACTCAACATGTTAGGCAGAAAAGGAAAAACAAAAATACAGTATAAACCAGTGGTAAAATCCTCCACAGATTGCCACTGCATGCATGCGCGCTGCATGCCAAATGCGCACTGTGGACCAAACATGTGCTGTGTGCACACATGCACAGTGCATACCGAAAGCACATTTGGTGTGCATGCGCAGTGCATGTCAAATGCATGCATCCTGCGGAAAAAGGAGGCTTGGGAAGGTAAGTAGAACAGCAAGGGGGGGGAACAGCTATGCCCTGCGATTTAGTTTCGCTAGAAAGCAGGATAAAGCACACGACACAGCTGATCATTGGAAATACCGGTTCGGACAAACCAGTAGTTTTTTTAACTATGGGTCCACTCAAACCTGTAGTGCTTTTAAATAGTGGTTCGCCCAAACTGATAGTTTTTATTAGTTTGTTTTTTTTTAATTTACTACCAGTTTGTCTGAACTGGTAGTTTTTATCACTACCGATTCGCCCAAACCGGTGTGAACCAGTGCATTTCAACCCTGGTGTAAACCCTTGAAACCGAGGCAACATTCACCTCTTTTAGACCTCCAGAATCTGGAATCTTTAACAGAATATTTTCACTTTTCTTCTCTTCCAAGTTGGGTGGTGCTTGCTGTTATAATGACATTTTATATCTTCTGCTCCAAAGAGTATCATCCCAGGGAGCCACAGGTGTTCATTGGAATTACTCACACATTTGTTGAATTGGCTATTCCGTCATTAAATGAACTTAAAACTAAAAAGCCTTTGGCTGGGGAAAGTGACCAATAGAGAGAGCCTTTGGATTATCTGATATCCCATAACTTAATCATATGGCTTTTAAGAGTGGGACGCGAACAGCTGTGTCTCACTAATATCCCTGCGCTATGTGTAAAGCGATAGGCTTTCGCTCTAAACTTATTTTCAGAGGAAGAAGGGCATTTCCAGAAGGAATATAAATATCTGGCCTTAACTGTTTTGGTTCCTTGAGACAAAATTGCTCATCACCTGATATTTATTAAGATGGCTGCCCTCTGTAATCTATGAATAAGTGAGATCTTACAGGGTTATATTTCAGACTTGGAGTCAAAAGTTTGGAGATCACCGTTCTTCTTTTTAATCTCATTGATACCACAGCTGTAATCTTCATTTATTCCTAGGAGTAGATGAGATAGTATTTGTGTTCTTTTTAACAACAGCGAAAAAGACCCTATCTTCAATCCTATCAGTGATATAATTGTCCTTTTTCCCCCCTTCCTGTTTCTTAACGCTCCATGCATTTAATACGTGCATTCCAAATCTGTTCTTCCTATTAACTGTTAGTTTGTGCTGTTTTCATTGCTTATTACTCAAGAATGTGTGCTTTAATAATATTAAAAACTAAGACAAAGAAACTGTAGATTAGAGACTTTATTTTCAGGGTAAAATGATACGGATAAGTGAGCGTCAACTGACCAGAAATTATTTGCTTCTGTCTGTTAGACACGTAATGGAGTCATTTAACTAGTCAAATTAGGAGCTGTAGAAATGCACTATGCTTCATTACGGAGTTCGAATGGGCACCATTTTACATTTACGTCAAAAATTATCTCATAGCAAATTAATGTTTTCATTGTGCTGAAACACCAAAGCGATGCAGTGTTAGCACCACCTAGGGGCTACTCTTAAAATAGTTGCATCGAATTCAGCAAACATATTTCCGTGTAGAAGAAGAAGAAGAAGAAGAAGAAGAAGAAGAAGAAGAAGAAGAAGAAGAAGAAGAAGAAGAAGAAGAAGAAGAAGAAGAAGAAGAAGAAGAAGAAGAAGAAGAAGAAGAAGAAGAAGAAGAAGAAGAAGAAAACAAGAGTGAATAGATTAGCATTAGGAGGTGCGAGGCCTTGAACCCCTTTTTTTCTTAAATTAAGCCAATGCACTCTGTGTGGGTTCACAGACACAGCTTAGAATAGAATAGAATAGAATAGAATAGAATAGAATAGAATAGAATAGAATAGAATAGAATAGAATAGAATAGAATTTTTATTGGCCAAGTGTGATTGGACACACAAGGAATTTGTCTTGGTGCATATTATCTTGGTGCATAGTGTCTTAGTGGTAAAACAACTTTCGTCTGTTTTACCACCACCAATTTGGAAATTCTGGGATGTCTTTCAGTTGTGGGGAAAAAAAATATCCAGCTTTCCCAGGGTCCTGGATGGGTCACACTCCAAACCCCAGACTTATCATGTCACAAGATATATACCACTATGCAAAGCTCAACTAGATGAAACCAGATGAAAGCGCTGCAATAGAAAATAAGAAAGCTAAAGTTAAAAGTTCTCCCTCGCACATATGTGCTAGTTGTTCCCGACTCTGGGGGAGATGCTCATGTCTGTTTCAAAGACGAAGAGCCAGCGCTGTCCGAAGACGTCTCCGTGGTCATGTGGCTGGCATGACTAAATGCCAAAGGCGCACAGAATGCTGTTACCTTCCCACCAAAGGTGGTCCCTATTTTCCTACTTGCATTTTTTACATGCTTTCAAACTGCTAGGTTGGCAGAAGCTGGGACAAGTAACGGGAGCTCACCCTGTTACGCGGCACTCGGGATTCAAACCACTGAACTATGTCTTTGACATAGAGTTAGGTTTGGCTTTCAATATTGGGATTGTGATCTCCTCCATTCTTTGACAAAAACAGGTTAGAATTGTTTAAACTTAGAAAATTCTGTGAAGATTAGCCAGCATGTATAAGATCAAGCTGGTATTTTTCAAAATTACTTCAGGAAAAATATAAGCCCTGAAGATCTACACTGTACATTGCTTGGATGTTGTTGTTGTTTTTTGTATCTCAAAGCTGGAATTGTCAAACTTGACCTTAGTCTAAGAAACAGTAGTTTGTGTCACCTAAACAGCACAAAAATTTTGTTGATGTTTTCATCCAGAAAAAGAAAGGTGATAGACAATGATGTGTAAAATGTTGCAGGATTCAATAATTCGATAATTTAGAATAATAGTACTCGCAGGTTTTTAAAAACACTAACTCCAAATTCCCATTTTATTCAAACTAACGCAAGAAAATGCAAAACAACTGGAATTTTGGGGTGTTTTCTTTGAAAACGTTTTGCTTCCTATCCAAGAAGCTTCTTCAGTTCTAATTTAGAACTGAAGAAGCTTCCCGGATGAGAACTGAAATGTTTTCAAAGAAAGCACCTGTTTTCTGACCTAGGCCTCTCAAGATCATGAAGCCGACTCCTCGTCCCGATAAAACCTCTTTTATTTAGGTTAAAGGGAAATTCCTCTCCAGCAAAGTCCCAGTAAGCAGTCTTCCATAAGATTTCACAACCACAGACCTTTTTCAGGCTTGGAGAGTTGCAGGCCGATAACTTCCAAATGCCACTCAGTAGCAGCAATTACTTGGCAAGAAGTCAGGAACAGATCTTCACCCTCATGAATTGAACTAATTGTCTCCTGCAAACTCCCCTCCCCTTCGCTCCTCTTTATTCCCTATGGGAGGGGCCATTCACTGTCCACCTATGCCTTTACTCCCGAGTTGGCCCTTGTTCCTTAGTTCTTCCCTTTTCGTGGCAGCTCTGTGCATGTGCACTTCGGGAACAGGCTCCAGCTGTTCTTCTGCCCCACTGATATCCAACTCCAAAGGCAGCTGATAACTGTTGGATGGCCCTGGCCCCTTCTCTGCCTCCGACGCAGAACTCTCGTCAGAGCCTTCCCCAGGCTCCAGGAGTGGCCCATGTTCCTCCCCAACCTCCTCACTGTCTGAGTCTTCCCCCAGCTCTGCTGGCTGCTGGCAGGCCACAACAACACCAAGAAAGTCCAGTTGCCTTCTGGGGATCCATCTGTTTTCTCGGTCACCCATGGTATTCTCAAGAGCCTTCTCCTACTCCAAAGTTCAAAGCCGTCACTACTTTTCCTATTCTGCATCTTTCAAGTTCAACTTTTGATTCTGTAGAGTGTCACGGAGAATATTAAGGCCTGCACGATTCTGATTTTTATTGGTATAGACACATCACAGCATTGGCATAACTTTTCCAAAGATTTCATGGCTGTTCTATTAATGGCTAGTCTGCAGCGTATTTGATAGGAGGAAATTAGCCCCAAATTAATTTCAGATTCAAATGTCACAGGAAAGACAAAAATGTTTCCCATGGCTCTATGCTTCCACTTTGTTCTTCTCGCCTGGAAATATGGCTT
The DNA here is from genome assembly GCF_028640845.1 of Ahaetulla prasina. Classification (NCBI taxonomy): domain Eukaryota; kingdom Metazoa; phylum Chordata; class Lepidosauria; order Squamata; family Colubridae; genus Ahaetulla; species Ahaetulla prasina. The sequence goes on from NC_080550.1 coordinate 10,927,751, forward strand.
ACCTACTGATGTGAAATTTGTCTGTGATAGTTCAGCTTTCCTGTTTACCAAGGCTAGACTGAAGGATTCAATGATTTATCATTATTCCTGTTGGGTTTTATGTAATAACTTTGAAACTCATATAAAGTAATGATCCACAAACTCTTTTAATGTTCATTATAAAATATGAAATATTTCTCAGAACCATTGCAATTATGTGGCCAGACATAACTGTTTCACACATGAGCACGTGCAGGGAGGTTTAACATAACTTTATTATCTTCTTGTCTTTCCCTTTCATTGATGGGATAATAGTATTTTAATATTTCTTCTAGAGAAAAGTTAAACAATTTTGGAATCTCTGCTGAGGCCTAGTTTATTGGTTTTTGCAATCCTTGAGTATTCAAGGATAATTGTATTTATGATTAGGGTGACACTAATAAATGGTGTATGTATAGAATAGGTGTGTGTGTGTGTGTGTGTGTAGTTTATCGTGTAAACACGTGCACGACAATAGTTTGTCATGTAAGTAAGTATATATATATATATATATATATATATATATATATATATATATATATATATATATATATATATATATATATATATATATTTCTGAGGTTTTCGCGGGTGTTTGTATGTAGGTCTTTGGTTATTCGGGTTTTCTCCCGCGTAAAATTGGAAGTGTCTTGGCGACGTTTCGACGAAGTCTCATTCGTCATCTTCAGGCTTCAGCTTCGTGCTTCGTGCTTGCTCCCAGAAGCACGAAGCTGAAGCCTGAAGATGACGAATGAGACTGTCAAACGTCGCCAAGACACTTCCAATTACGCTGAGAAACCTGAATAACCAAAGACCTACATACATACATACATACATACATACATACATACATACATACATACATACATACATACATACATATATATATATATATATATATATATATATATATATATATATATATATATTTGTTTTCTGAGGTTTTCACGGGTGTTTGTATATAGGTCTTTGGTTATTCGGGTTTTCTCCTGCGTAAAATTGGAAGCCCCATCCTCTGAAGACACCTCCCCCCTCCCCAAATCTTGGCTGCATAGCATAGCCCATTAGAAGCCTGGCAATCAATGGCAACTCAAACAAATGAGACGTATGCCCTCCCAAGCTTAAAATCCTAGTTTCCAAGTGAAGTTCTCTTAAAGTTGTTTTCTGTAGCCAATTTTGTACAGTGGTTTGGCATTACAAGCGAGCTGTTTTCTGCCCACTATCTTACGGATTATGGTGGCATGGAAAGACCTATCTGAGAAAGACAGCTGGAGTGTTCAAACCTATCTCTGGGTAGACAGAAACCATTGATGTATATATATATATATATATACGTCTGATGCAAATAGAGACTTCTTTATTCACTTCTGGAAAAATATAACTATAAGTAATATTATAGCAAATGAGAATATTGCTGTTTTAGGAAGTTAAATAAATACTTTCCCTCCAGCTTCAAGATCAGAGGCAGGGATTTTCATCTGCCGGAGAGTTCGGGCTGTTGAATGAGATTACGTTTCCATGGAATTGTTCAAGACAGACTGGATTTAGTGATTCAACTTAACTCTTGTTAAAATATACAGGGGACTTCAGTTAAACTGTGACTTAAAAGTAGAGCTAAGTTTGATTTTGCAGGAGCTCTTTTTAATTTATTCTCATGCGAGTCACCATCTTTTTTGGGTGTGCATACATGTCTGCGTGTGTGTGTGTGTGTAGTGTGTGTGTGTTTTACAAAATCCTTACAGCCTATATGGGAAGTTATTACCCTCTCGCTACATTTTTGTTGTTGTTGTTAAATTCAGCTTAGAAGACCCTGTGTGGTATTCCTTCTAATCATTGTTGATTCATGGCAATTGCCTAGACTAGTGCCTGTAGTTTTCTTGGCAAAATTTGGGAAGGGGTTGACCACTGCCTCCTTTCTAGGGCTGATAAAGGGGGGGCTGGCCCAAAATCACCTGGCTGGCTTTGTGCTTCAGGTGAGACTAGAACTCGTGATCTCCCAGTTTCTAGTCTGGAAATTATGGCTTGGTGGATATAATGGCAAAAATATATAGGGCATATGTTGAATGGTCTAGGAAGAGACATGAGGTAGAGTGGGGGACAAAAGAAAGAAAAGAAAAGAAAAGAAAAGAAATAAGGAAGGAAGGAAGGAAGGAAGGAAGGAAGGAAGGAAGGAAGGAAGGAAGGAGAGGGGGAGGGGAGGGGAGGGAAGAGAAGAGAAGGGGAGGGGAGGAGAGGAGAGGAGAGGAAAGGAAAGGAAAGGAGAGGAAAGGAAAGGAAAGGAAAGGAAAGGAAAGGAAAGGAAAGGAAAGGAAAGGAAAGGAAAGGAAAGGAAAGGAAAGGACAGATGAGGGAAGGAGAGATGGGCCCAAGGTCACCCAGCTGGGTTTGTACCTAAAGTAGAACTAGAACTCACAATCCCCTGATTTGTAGTCAAGTGCCTTAACCACTAGACGAAACAAGCTTTCTGTAAAATACTACAGTTCTTTAAATAAAAATGCATATTGTACCACAATTTTTTCATAAGTCTAGGATCAGAAAGTGTTTTTTTTTTTTTTTTTTGAGGCTGTTGACCTCCGTCTGCAACGCATCAATTCTTATTCTTTCATAAGGCAAGGAGGAACGTTTGATGGATTACTTACCGCCGTTTTCATTATGCCACCTTGAATTCCTCACTTGTAGCCTTTGATATAGAAAGAAGCATCTTTCGTGCAATCCTCAACATCCCTTCGCTCCCGATCTCTGCAGAATTGTTGACTGTCAATATTTTTAAGTGTGCATCTGGCACACTCAGGTTAGCGTGTCTCCAGTGCTCTCTCTTGAGCTTTAGAAGATGACACTCCTGTCTAAGCAGCGGTGTGATGATGCATCTTTAATGCCAGCGTGTAACACTTTGATGTGAAGGTGGCTTTGTCGTCGAATAGCAACGCCTGTCATTTTGCTAGGAGACTTAACATCCATGGCGTGTGGCAACAGTAGAGAAGTGATGCAAAAAATAAAATAAAATAAATGTAGCGGTTCTCTGGCGAGGCCCGAGTTATTGATAAGCAATCCAAATCAAAGCAACATCATTTTGACTCAGGGATATACCGGCGGCGCTCAACTTACGACCACCCTTGAGCTTGAAATTTCTGCTGCTAAGCATGGTTAGCAGTGGTTCGGCGAGTTTTGCACCCTTCCTTGCCATGATTGTTATGTGAAATCGCTGCATTTGTGAAGTTAGTAACGTGGTTGTTAAGTGAATCTGGATTCCCCATTGGCTGTGCTTGTCAGAAGGTCGCAAAACAGATTAACAGGGTTAGATGGGTTCTTGTAGGTCATCTAGTCCAACCCACTGCCCAAACAGGAGACCCAGCACCATTTCTGACAGCTGGCAGTCCGGTCTCTTCCAGTGATGAAGCTCCCACAATTTCTGAAGGCAACTTCTGTTCCATTGGTTGATTGCTCTCACTGTCAGGAAATTTCTCCTTATTTCTAGGTTGAATCTCTCTTTGGTCAGTTTACATTCATTATTCCTTGTCTGGCCTTCAGGTGCTTTGGAGAATAGCTTGACCCCCTCCTCTCTGTGGCAGCCCCTCAAATATTGGAAGACTGCTATCCTATCTCCCCTGGTCCTTCTCTTCACTAGACTAGCCATGCCCAGTTCCTGCAACCGTTCTTCGTATGTTTTAGCCTCCAGTCCCCTAATCATCTTGGTTGCTCTTCTCTGCACCCTTTCTAGAATCTCAACATCTTTTTTATAGTGTGGTGACTAAAACTGGATGCAGAAACGGAAGTTCCCGCTCCAGAGGCACCACTGGAATTCGAACCCAGGATCTCCTGTTTACTAGACAGGTGCTTTAACCAACTAAGCCACCGAAGCGGCAAAAGGCGATCCTATGATCCAGGGACCATGCAACCAGCAAAAATATGATCCAACTGCCCAGCATCTGAATTTTGGTCGTGTGACCGTGGGGCGGCTGCACACTGTCGTAAGTGTGAAAAATGGTGATAAGTCACTTTCAGTGCCGTTGTCACTTTCAACAGTCACTAAGTGAATGGCTGTAAATCGAGGACTGTCTGTATTTGTACAAACATCTTTCTGTATTCCTCTATATTTGTTGAGGGAAATACACTTCCAGTCGCAACGCAAGATTAGAAATCTGAGTTTAGAGGGGTCATCTCATACGTATATGATGTCGTGTCTCACTCCTCCGCTGACGGCCGGGTCAGGGAAATCCGAATCAAACATGCCTCTGCAGCTCTGCCAAAGTCCTAGCAAAGTCCTCAGGGCAGGCAGGAGACCAGAAAGTGACTTCAGCAAGATATGTTTAGACTTTGCCTGACTCAAGAGAATGCCAGAAAGCAGATCCTTTATATAGGCCATGGAGTGTGGCTCCATGACTCAGCACTTATCCAGGCCTGCCCCTCCCTTCCTTCTGTTGCCTCCGCCTATCAAGTCTTCTGACGCGAGGGTCACTCCAGTCTGCAGCTGTTGGCAATTGACCTCCCTCAGGCTCACATGCTGTGGAGGAGGGGGAGGGGTCTAGTTGCTCCGTTTGCCTGGGCATGGAGCCAGAGCTGGGGGCTGGAGATACTTCCTCCTCTTCAGCCTGTCTGGGCATGGAGCCAGGGCTGGGGCCGGGAGGCATACTAGGACATTCCTCAGCGTTCGGAAGCAGATAAGAAGGCCCTGGCTGTGGTGAGATCGGACGAGACACAACATATGAGGTGAGGAACTTCAGATTAAAGTGGGTACCAGAGGTGGGTTTCAGCAGGTTCTGACCAGTTCTGGAGAACTGATTGCAGAAATTCTGAGTAGTTCAGAGAACCGGGAGTAAAAATTCTGACCTGGTGACCACTGTTGAGATCCCATCCCACTTCGGAAATCTATGCCAGGAAGTCCCTTGAAGGCTCCTCTCAGTACTTCGGGTCTCACAAACATGGATCCTTTACTTGATGTTTCTTCTTTGTGCTCTTGACTTTGAGGCTGTCCAGAGAGGGATCCAGCGCCATTCTGCCGCTCCCGGTGGTGTCGCTCCAGGTGGTATTTCAATGACGCGGATTGGGTATCAGCATAATCACAGTGAGGGCATTTGTAAGGTTTCTCACCTGCAATGATCAAAAGGCAAATTTACTGGAGGAAAAAAAAAGAGAAACAAAACACAAGAGCTCTACACCAGAGGTGGGTTTCAGAAGGTTCTTACCAGTTCCGGAGAATCGATAGCGGAAATTTTGAGTAGTTTGGAGAACCGGTAGTACAAATTCTGACCGCCACCGCCCCCCTCTATTCTCTGCCTCCCAATTCCCAGCTGACCGGAAGGAAATTGGGATTTTTGCAGTAACCTTCCCCTGGAATGGGGTGGGAATGGAGATTTTACAGTATCTTTCCCCTGTCGTGCCCACCAAGCCACACCCACCAAGCCACGCCCACAGAACCGGCAGTAAAAATGGCAGTTTCTGGAATGGGTTAGTTAATTTATGGCGTAACTGGATTCAGCTGTGACTTAGTGGGTGGGATAAATCACTTATCCTTTTTATGCCCAATCGTTTTGGGTTGCAAAGGACTTCAAGCAACAAACTGTTGTTCCTAAATAAAAACAGTATCTTACTTCCCTCTAGCAAAATAAGGCTTCTGCAGGAAAAGCAATAATAAAGGTATTCCTCCCTTTACAACATTTAACAATTGTTCCAAATTACAAACGACATTGAAAGATATGACTTACACTTACTGGTCCTTACACTTACGGCTAACGCTGCATCCCCGTGCATTTATAAGGGTCGCAATGGACGAGGGACACTATTTGCAAGCTTCCCACAAGGGAAGTCAAAAGGGAGGAGACGGATTTGCACGATACACTTAATGACTGTGGTTTTGCGTAACGACTGTAGCAAAAAAAAAGGCTAGTGAAATTGGGAGTGACTCATTTGGCAACCATCTCAGTGACAGAAGTTCCTGTCCCTATAGCAGGCACAAATCAAGGATTATCTGTAACCCTGCAATCCCATATCTATACCGTGATGTGGAGGTTTACTATTTCCAGCTGCATTTAGTCTACAAAATTACTTGCATTTGGAATCTGAATTGAACTGTTATGTTGTTGAACCAACCTACTAGATTTTGTCCTTTCCTCTTGTCGCTTTTAACACCATTCCTGATAAAGACATCCAAACTCATCTGTATCTTTTGAACAGTTCCCATTTCTAGACATCTATAGAATATTTATGAAATATAAGTAGATTGTGTTATTTGGCAGTAATCATTTGTCATCATTAGTAGGTCATTTTGTTGCTGTTGCGGTTGTCGTTTCCTTTTTCTCGAGACTACTAGAAGTTTTTGAAGGTAACCTAATAACATTGAGCCTAATCGTTTGTTGAGTTGGGCTTTCTGTTTGTGTGTGTGGTGGATTTTTGTTTTGTTTTTGTTTTTAATATCCATTTCTCTTTCAGCTTCCCCTGTGCGCCGCAGAGTATACCTGATTTGTGATGATAAGTCGCTGCACTAATTTCTTAATGCTTAATTATAAGATAGCAATCACATTTTTTTTAAAAAAAAAGGAAGGAAGGAAGGAAGGAAAGAACGAACGAAGGAAGAAAGATTTGATTGTTCAACGAACTTGGAGAAGTTTTATATGCATCATTATCAATCAACACATCTTGTAATCTGAAGCACCAATCAAATAAGAACTGATTTTTCCCCCTCCTACCTTCCACCCTCGCCTGGCCAATTAGGGTCTGTTTTCTTTATCTTCATTGTGTGGAATGGCCCCAGATGTGAGTTTTGCATTCAGGGTGACTCAAGTGTCTTTTCTAAAAATTTTGCTTCTATTGTCCTTTGTTCCACTCACCATTATAAGCAACAGTTCTTCTGTGAATTGGAAAAGCTCTGAAAAGCATGAATTCCGGGGATGGGTTGAACAAGGTTGTAGGGATTCAAGGTTCCTGGCTCTTGAGCTGTCATGCCAAGTCCAGACTCTCTCAAGCTTTTGCAAATTTAAGCAAGAAAGAGAATGAAAACTTCAAAAAACTGTTAAAGACTATGAATCTAGAATAGCAGTATTCCAGTATTGCCACAAAGATGTGTGTGTGTGTGTGTGTGACAAGGACAAGGAACAATGGATGGAAATGAATCAAGGAATTAAGGAGAAAATTCCTGATAGTGAGAACAATTAACCAGCAGAACTTTAGAATTTTTTTTTTTTAAATTTGAATTTATATCCCGCCCTTCTCCGAAGACTCAGGGCGGCTTACACTATGTTAGCAATAGTCTTCATCCATTTGTATATTATATACAAAGTCAACTTATTGCCCCCAACAATCTGGGTCCTCATTTTACCTACCTTATAAAGGATGGAAGGCTGAGTCAACCTTGGGCCTGGTGGGACTCGAGCCTGCAGTAATTGCAAGCAGCTGTGTTAATAACAGACAGACTTAGTCTGCTGAGCCACCAGAGGCCCTTGGTTGGGGGCGCTTCATCACTGGAAGTATTTTAAGAGGAGACTGGATAGACACTTATCTGAAATGATATAGTCCGACCCCTGCTTGAGCAAGGGGTTGGACTAGAAGAGCTCCAAGGTCCCCTCCAGCTGTATTCTGATTAATTAATTGGACATGGGAAAGGATCAGTGGTGAAATTATATTTTTTTTTACTACTGGTTCGGTGGACATAGCTTGGTGGGCATGGCTTGGTGGGCGTGGCAGGGGAAGGATACTGTAAAATCCCCATTCCCATCCCATTCCAGGGGAAGGATACTGCAAAATCCCCATTCCCACCCCACTCTGGGACCAGCCAGAGGTGGTACTTGCCGGTTCTCTGAACTACTCAAAATTTCCGCAACTGGTTCTCTGAACTACTCAAAATTACCGCTACCGGTTCTCTGAACTACTCAAAATTTCCACTACCGGTTCTCCAGAACCTGTCAGAACCTGCTTGAATTTCACCCCTGGAAGGGATGAACACAACACAAGTCATCTCATCCTCTCCCCTTTCACTTTTCTATTCTTTTCCCTACATGTTCCAAATGAAAAGAAAGCAGGCTAACCAAAAGATAACTCGCACTTAAGGAGTTCAATTTCCTAGTAATCTAAACTAGTTTTGGATAGTCAAGTTCCTAAAAGAATCTCAGCAGCACTGAATGTGAGGTACAATCACATTCTATTTATTCTGTGGCTTGCTGTGATTGTCTTGAATCCTAGGAGAGCAAAATAAAGAGATTCAAACAAATTTCCAGTGTGTTGAGATCGCTACTTATTTTGTACTGCTGAGGTGCAGTGGTTTGTTAGAAAATGACGGTGGAAACAGCTCTGACCCCTGATCAGTTAACAGATACAGAATCAAGAGTCTATGTAATTCAAATCTTGGTTGAATTTACATATTACTCTAAGCCAGAGTTGAGCAAAAAATCACTTATAGGTTCTGTATCCCCCACATCGATTTCTGAAAGTACAATAATATTCAGATTGGCAGTGAAGTTTTTCTAATATCTTGGGCCAATCGCTAGCTGAGCAAAGTCATGTCTTTGGAATAGTTGATCAACTCAAATAAATAACCAACAAAAGACAAAATCCTCTAAAGTTCCTGAACTTCTTGGTCAGCAATCTCAACCCTAGATTAATTTTTTATCATCTATCTATCTATCTATCTATCTATCTATCTATCTATCTATCTATCTATCTATCTATCTATCTATCTCTACCTCTATCTATCTATCATCTATCTCTATCTATCTATTTATATCCCGCCCTTCTCCAAAGACTCAGGGCGGCTTACACTGTGTTAAGCAATAGTCTTCATCCATTTGTATATTATATACAAAGTCAACTTATTGCCCCCAACAATCTGGGTCCTCATTTTACCTACCTTATAAAGGATGGAAGGCTGAGTCAACCTTGGGCCTGGTGGGACTTGAACCTGCAGTAATTGCAAGAAGCTGCTGTTAATAACAGACAGTCTTACCAGTCTGAGCCACAGAGGCCCTTATCTATCTATCTATCTATCTCTATCTCTATCTATCATCTATCTATCCATCCATCCATCCATCCATCCATCTATCTATCTATCTATCTATCTATCTATCTATCTATCTATCTATCTATCTATCTATCTATCTATCCTCTCTCTCTCTCTCTCTCTCTCTCTCTCTCTCTCTCACACACTTCTCTCTCTCTCATTTCTCTCTATCTATTTGTTATATTATTATAACCCCAGCCAGTTCAGAGATTCATGATTCATGATGATTTAACCTCTTTCAGGCAAGAATAACTTGTTTGGCAAACCATGGTTAACTAGACTTTGAACTGGTGTGACATGTGAATGGCAGCTAGTTGGTGCCTTCAGTTGGTGCTTTTTTTTTCTCATCTTCATTTCCATTTGTGATTTATGCTACAAATAAACCCTAATAAAAGTTTTTTAAAAAGAAACTTAACAAAGTCTTATTTGCAAAGATCTGTTTGATGTAGCAAGGAATGGCCAACAAAAAAAAAAAGGCAATTGACACAATGGCCTTTGAAATCTAGATTTTTTCCCCCCAGGTTCTCTACATGTGGCAGAATCAAATAATAATAATAATAACAACAGAGTTGGAAGGGACCTTGGAGGCCTTCTAGTCCAACCCCCTGCCCAGGCAGGAAACCCTGCACCATCTCAGACAGATGGTTATCCAACATTTTCTTAAAAATTTCCAGTGTTGGAGCATTCACAACTTCTGCAGGCAACTTGTTCCATTTATTAATTGTTCTGTCAGGAAAATTTCTCCTTAGTTCTAAGTTGCTTCTTTCCTTGATCAGTTTCCACCCATTGCTTCTTGTCCTGCCCTCAGGTGCTTTGGAAAATAACTTGACTCTCTCTTCTTTGTGGCAGCCCCTGAGATATTGGAACACTGCTATCATGTCTCCCCTAGTCCTTCTTTTTATTAAACTAGACATACCCAGTTCCTGCAACCGTTCTTCATATGTTTTAGCCTCCAGTCCCCTAATCATTTTTGTTGCTCTTCTCTGCACTCTTTCTAGAGTCTCAGCATCTTTTTTACATTGCTGCGACCAAAACTGAATGCAGTATTCCAAATGTGGCCTTATCAAGGCATTATAAAGTGGTATTAACACTTCACGTGATCTTGATTCTATCCCTCTGTTTATGCAGCCCAGAACTGTGCTGGCTTTTTTAGCAGCTGCTGCACACTGCTGGCTCATATCTAAATGGTTGTCACTAGGACTCCAATATCCTTCTCACAGGTACTACTATTGAGCAAGGTACCACATATACGGTACCTGTGCATTTTGGTTTTTTTGGCCTAAATGTAGAACCTTACTTTTTTCACTGTTGAATTTCATTTTGTTAGATAGCGCCCAATGTTCAAGTCTGTCAAGATCTTTCTGTAACTTGAGCCTATCTTCTGGAGTGTTGGCTATTCCTGCCAGCTTGGTGTCATCTGCAAATTTGATGAGTTCCCCATCTATCCCCTTGTCCAAGTCATTGATGAAGTTGTTGAAGAGTACTGGGCCTAAAACAACAGCTGCTGTTCTTTAACAGTTAACTTTGGTAGGAATAAACTGTCTTTCCTTTGGTTGTCAATCCCGCTTCCCTTTCCTCTTCTCTCTCTCCCTCATTCCCCTTCAAACCCATAACTGTGATCAAGTTTAGTTATTTGTGAACCCAGTTTGGTGGTGGAGATTGTGTCAAAGGGCGGAACGGCTGGGTGTCTTCGCTATCCTTTCGGGACAAGCGATCCCAGGCTTGCAAGAATGCAGACAAATTCAGTAATCTGTGCGTAATGATTTTTCACATTAAGGCTCAGCTTTGCCTTCGATGTCTCCGTAACCCAAGAACCGACGTTTGTGCGCATTCCGATCCCATTATGTGACATTGTTCCTGAATACAGAGTGATATTATGTTCCTCCTGCAAAGGGCAAAATGGCCAGAATTTTATCTGCTGAACAAATCAATGTGGATTATGTCAGTTGAAAAGAATTGTGGACAGCAATCTCTAGCAGAGGATGGAGGCGGGAGAGGGTGGGGGGAGAGGCTGCGTTTCCCCCTCCAATTCTTCTTCTTCTTTTTAAATGTTTCTGTTGGGTTTCTCTGAATGCCCCAACTAAGATAAAATACTTTGCAGGAAGGGAGAAAGAAAGAGAGAAAGTAGTGAGGGTTTTGTTTCCTCTCTTGCTTTGATTTCACTCGATTTCATTTGATTTTTTTCCCTCCCTCAATGCAGGCTCCACCAATTATCATTTCAACATTAAGTATTAGGAGATCAATTTGGAACGGAATGCCTCTCCCCCCCCCCCCCGTTTCATGTTAATACAGTGTTTTCTTTAAACCCCCTTTGACGGCTGTGTCTAGGCTGTGGGAAAAAGGCTGAGTAAATAAGGAGGAAAATCTTTGGGGGAAAAAAAAGCGAATGGGCGGAGTTTGGCAAAGGACGTGGCTATTCATCAACGACTCTAGAAGGATGATGGAAATAATAAGAGCCCCTTAAAGGGGAGAAGAGGGAAAGTGGGGGGAAAAACACCCTCCTTTTTATGTTACAGATTTCTAAAAAAAAAAGAATATTTCAACTTAAAAAAAAAGTTTGAGAGGAGTCCCTTTTCAACTTCCTGAAATTAACAAAAGCAGAAAAATCAAACGGGTGTGTGTCTTTGAAATGGACCACAGATTAAAAGCAGAGAGAAAGAGAGAAAAAGAAGGAAGGAGAGAAGGAGAGAGAGAGAGAGAGAGAGAGAGAGAGAGAGGGAGAGGGAGAGAGGGAGGGAGAGAGGGAGAAAGAGAGAGAATAAATAACATTCTTTTTGCAAAATCAGGGTCTCGTTTCCTGTCCATTCCGGCAAATTTCTTACCGTGCGACATTGTCATTTAATATCTAAAGAACATTAATGTATTTTTTTGGACGCAGAAGGGGGAAGAAAAAACAACAACAACCCTCCAAAGGAATCCCTTGTGTGAAATAATTTGTGTGAACTTTGAACTGAGCAGGAGCCTTGCTGTTATTATACTCTTATTTATACAGTACTGAAACTGTTTGAAACTAAATACTGACATGGATTCTAGTGTCTACATTCAGAGCGATGCTTAAAAAGAAAATAACTTTCTTACTTTTTTTTTGCTGTGTGTGTGTGTGTGTTCGTTTCCCTTTCCCCATTTGGAAAGCAGCAGGCCTTGGTGACAAAAAAATATGTTTATCTTCCCAATGAATACACACACTTTTTTTCTTTGCCTTTCTCTCTCTCTCTCTCTTTTTTTGAAGTGCTTTGAATTGCTGGATTTCCACTGAGCAGATCTAATTTCGCCATCTGCAAAGTTCCTGATTTTATAATACTTATAAGCTGTTTTTAATCTATTTTTACTGCCATGTTCTGTCCTGAAATGTCAAAGAGCGCAAAATAGGTCTCAGAATTAACATGACAGTTAAAAAAAAAAAAAAACTTGGCAAGGTTTTATGGCAGATTGTGACATTAAATGAAATACAAAGGAGAATTGTGAAATTAACATTAATGCATGCTTGCAGACAGTATAAAAAAATCTATATGTCCATGATCGGGGAGCTAAAAATAGAGATTATTTTTTTTCTCCCCTTCCCCTCCTGTTGATGCCATTAAATGCAGCTCTTGGCTGTGAAAAGAAATTTCCATATGAAAAGCAACTTAGTAAAAAGTAATGCTGTAATCCCCCTCTCTATGTTGAATAACAGGTTTATGTAATCCTAGGTCAAGTAAGCATATGGTTCCCTTTTTTTTGTCTGCCAATTTTTTGTCTGCGTTAGGCTTTTTGAATCTATGATGAGGCTGCTTTAAAAGCATCAACAGCTGCAAAGGCAGTAAGATGATAGATGGGGCCCGATAAGTAGTGGCAGTTATTAAAATTCACAGATTTGAGTATTAAATCACGAGGGGTGGACTACTTCTTCTCCAAGCAAGGATCGTAAAAGCTGTCCTAACTCACCAAAGGTCCAGAGTCGTTTTTGATCCATTCAATTGGACAGTAGTGTCAGCCCTGTCTGAAACTTCCCTCTGTGCGCAAACTCTTTGGAGGCTGCAAATGCATAATTTTAGACTTTTAATTCTCTTTCCTGCTTTGTCCTAGCATAATACAGCCTTCGTGCATTGCTCAAATCGTTAAGGGTTGTGATACAGCCCTGGAGAAAAGATGGAAAAGTCTAAATATGTCCAGATGTATTTAGTTCGTTGAGTTGAACTGAGTTGCATTGAGTTGAGTTGAGTTAAGTTGAGTTGAGTTGAGTTGAACTGAACTGAACTGAACTGAACTAGATATTTTATTTGGTCAAGTGTGATAAGACACACAAGGAATTTGCCTCCAGTGCAAAAGGTCTCAGCGTAAATGCAAAGCAACAGAATCATCATCATCATCATCATCATCATCATCATCATCATCATCATCATCCTGTGTGGATTGAACTCCAGACTGTGGGCAGAATTTGCCTGCAATACTGCATTCTAACCATAGAATGGAATGGAATAGGGATAGGGATAGGGATAGGGATAGGGATAGGGATAGGGATAGGGATAGGATAGGATAGGATAGAATAGAATAGAATAGAATAGAATAGAATAGAATAGAATAGAATAGAATAGAATAGAATAGAATAGAATAGAACTAGTTATCCAAAGTTTGGGATAGAATGAGCATATCTGGACCTCTTTATCGGGCATCCCAAGGGGGTGATTGAGGTTCTGGATTTATTTGTTTGTTTGTTTTTATCTTATGGTTTACGATTTTATAGTGACTGGTTTCATTGTTGTGAGCTGTCCAGAGTTGTGTTTAAGATGGTTGTCGATACAAATCATTTCAGGAAAGAAAAAAACACCCTGGATCCTATTGATTATATGGATCCGTCAAATTTTCCATCCTTTCTGTTCCCTATTAGAAAAATGAAACCCTGTCAGCATTCCAATAGAAAGCAGAACTCTGAGGCAGGTAGATTCCTCAAAGAACAGTTGATTGGATACATCATATTGGCACAACCGGTGAAAACCAACTTTGAAAGTTCTTGTGGTTTTCACCTGATTAAAAAGTAAAAGTTCCCCCCTTTCCCCTCAGTCATCAGTCACATAGTCCAATAGAGGTGCTGGCCACTCCTCTTCTCAGTCACCTGCTAGAATGACCTTGGTTCACCCAAGAAAACTTTTTGTTTTGACTATGAATCAGAGGTGGGTTTTAGCAGGTTCTGACCAGTTCTGGAGAACCGGTAGCAGAAAGTTTGAGTAGATCAGAGAACTAGTAGTAAAAATTCTGACTGGCCCCGCCCCCATCTATTCTCTGCCTCCCGAGTCCCAGCTGATCTGGAGAAAATGGGGATTTTGCAGTAACCTTCCCCTGGATTGGGGAGGGAATGGAGATTTTACAGTATCCTTCCCCTGCCACGCCCACCAAGCCACACCCACCAAGCCACACCCACAGAACCAGTAGTAAAAAAAATTGAAACCCACCACTGCTACAAATGCCCACCTATCTATTTCCCCCCTCTCTGTCCCTTCTTCATCCTTGTGGCAACTCTGAAGCCTCAAAGACGACCTCAGCCAAGTTCGCTTCAAGGTTGACATAACCATGTTGTTAAGGGAGTGAGTGGGTTACTGTAAACAGTTTCATCTAGGGAAAATGGAACCCTGTGAAGATGAAAGGATTTCTCCCAAAGGTCCTCACTGTAGGATCCTGACCTTTCTCACACTTTAGAACCGTGATGGCAAACCTATGACACCTGTGGCATGCAGAGCCATATCAGTGGGCACGCGAGCAATACCCTAGTTCAGCTCCAGAGGGCAAAAAACAGGCCTAGGCTGTGAATGAAGGAAATGAATACAAATAAATGGGGATGGTAGGACAGGGACGGTAGAAACACTGGTGCCCTTTATGGATCTCTTAGGAATGGGGTGAGGTCCACAGTAGACAATTTGAGGTTAAAATTTTGGGGGTTTGAGGATGTAACAACGCAGTCGGGTAGAGCATTCCAGGCGTTGACCACTCGGTTGCTGAAGTCGTATTTTCTGCAATCGAGTTTGGAGCGGTTTTCCTTGAGTTTGCATCTATCGTGGGCTCGTGTATTATTGTGGTTGAAGCTGAAGAAGTCATGGACACGTAGGACGTTGTAGCGGATAATTTTGTGTACTACGCTTAGATCAGACTGCGCAGGTGGCGCAGTTCCAGATTGTCCAAGCTCAAAATTTCGAGCCTGGTGGCATAAGGGATTCTATTGTGAGTACAGGAGTAGAGGACTCTTCTCCACTTGCTGCAGATTAACATTTTGAGGCTGGAACCACAACAAAAATAAAAATCGTAAATGTTCCCAAAGTTATCCTTCTAATTTTTTTTTTGAGTGGGGGGCAATCTTGCCCTTTGTGTCACTCAGGAATATGCTGCACTTCTCTTAAGTAGAATTGGAAGAACAAAACAACAGGAGGGAAAAAATAAATCCTTTTTTTTTAATGGCTGCTGACCAGCATATTGTACAACTGGACTATAAAACACAAAGAAGGATTAAAAGAAGGAAAAGGAAGACATTACTAACCGAGTGCATAAAAGTGCAAATAAAATAGTCTCCGAATACTATAAATACGGACGTTATAGCATTAAGAAAAAATTAAGAGCTAAATTACCATCATCAGTAATGAACTCCTACTGAAAATCTACTGAAATGCTAAAACACTAAGCTGCTATCTATTAAAATAATATAACATTAGAATAATATTTAATATAACTGCTACCGGATGCCAATAATCTCTTAATGACCGCTGTGACAAGCCATTTGATGTATTCAGTAAAAATCCAGAGGGGTAGAGTATCAAAAGATGATAATCGGCCCCTTCCCCTAATCTCATCCTTGTCTATAAAAATTAGACAGGAAGAGAAAGGAAAAAGGAAAGCCTTGGATGAAAAGCCAACTTTAAAAAAAAAAAAAAAATCTGGCAAAAGGTCTGTTGTCGGACTCAAAAGAACACAACGCTTGATGGGAATTTTCAGTGAATTGGACGACTGTTCGGGAAGGGCGGACTAGATAATATAAGTGAATCGCAGGAAATATTTCAAATGTCTCTTCCTTCTAAAATGAGGGATTTCGCCCCCACCCCCCTAGTTCTGCTATTTTGTTTCCCGCTCAGATGAATATATTCCTCTGTTCTTCATTGGTTTAGTCATGAGAAGCGATGGCCCTTGTCTTCCTCACATTGTTCTATCTGCAGGCCTTAGCGAAGTAAAATTAGGACAAGACAAAAGGGAGCTTTATGTAAGAATATTTATATTTTCGATTTTCCTAGCAGGCCTCCCTTTGGGCGAGGGTTCTTCCACTAAAACGAATGGAATGGAATGAATGAATGAATGCAGTGGAAATATTTTCCGTGGCTTTTAATAGCCAGATGGAAAAATCCTCATTTAACCACACGGGGGAGCTGGTTACCTGGGAACAGGCAAAAGAGGAAGAATTTTTTTCCCCCGCCTGAAAATAAACTAGTTTAAAACTGGGAAAAGGTCTTTCTTTTCCTGGGTGGGAGGAACGGGAATTATTTTTCTAGAAGTGACATGAAAGCAAAATACGACTGAATTAAATTGTCTAGCGTATGTTATTTTAATTTTTTTCCCCCCCAGAATAAAAGGCAGAAAGGAAGGGAAGATTTGGCTGCAAAGCATTAATTTGGCAGCACATCCCATAATTTTTAGATATGGAAGGTAGAGATTCTCAGTCGTTCGGGTTATGGTTGTCCCAAAGGTGCTTTTTCCGAGCTGAAGAAGCTTCTTGGATGAGAAAGTGAAACGTCTTCAAAAGGAAAAAACAAACAAACAAACAACTCTTTGGAATGAACTTCCCCCTGGTTTACGCCAAATACCTGACCTTCGGACCTTTCGCCGCGAACTGAAAACATATTTGTTTGTTTGCGCGGGGCTTTCTTAAATTGTCTAGATTTAGAATTTTAAATTTTATTTAAGTTTTAAACTGGGGTTTTTAGATTTTTAACTATTTTAATTTTCAGCCAAATTGTATAATAAGGTTTTTTAATTTACTTTTAATTGTACATTGTTTCTTTTTACCTTGGCTGTACACCGCCCTGAGTCCTTCGGGAGAAGGGCGGTCTAGAAATCTAATAAAATAAATAATAAATAAAATAAACAAACAAGGAAGTCCAGTGGCCACCTGAAAAAAAAGCACCTTTGAGACAGTTTTAGGTATGTTTTTTTTCCTGTGAGAATGAGGCGGCCCTTTGCTTTTGATGATACAGGCAGACCTCCGCCTATGACCATTCGGTGAATAACTGTTAGAAATGATGGTGGACTTGCTAAATGAAGGGACTTATGACCCCCCCTGCCCAAAGTTATGGCTGCTGAAACATTCCTGCGGTCACATGAACAAAATTTGGGCGCTTGGCAATCCGCTTGCCGTTACGACCGACCATAGAGAGATTTCAGCAGATCATTGCCTATCTTTCTCCCAAAATCGTGGCCTGTTGGGTCAGTGGTGAAATCCATTTTTTTTTTTTACTACCGGTTCTGTGGGTGCATGGCTTGGTGGGCGGGGCTTGGTTGGCATGGCAGGGGAAGGATACTGCAAAATCTCCGTTCCCTCACCACTCCTCGGGGAAGGATACTGCAAAATCTCCATTCCCTCCCACTCCAGGGGAAGGATACTGCAAAATCTCCATTCCCTCCCCACTCCAGGGGAAGGATATTGAAAAATCTCCATTCCCTCCCCACTCCAGGGGAAGGATAATGCAAAATCCCCATTCCCACCCCAGTCCAGAGGATGGATACTACAAAATCTCCATTCCCTCCCTACTCCAGGGGTAGGATACTGTAAAATCTCCATTTCCTCTCCACTCCAGGGGAAGGATACTGCAAAATCTCCATTCCCTCCCCACTCCAGGGGAAGGATACTGCAAAATCTCCATTCCCTCCCCACTCCAGGGGAAAGATACTACAAAATCCCCATTTCCTCCCGATCAGCTGGGACTTGGGAGGCAGAGAATAGATGGGGGTGGGGCCAGTCAGAGGTGGCATTTACCAGTTCTTTGAACTACTCAAAATTCCCGCTACTGGTTCTCCAGAACTGGTCAGAACCTGCTGAATCGCACCTCTGGCTTTTTCTTTCATTTCTGTAGCTGGTCAGGCTGATACAGATCAGGAAAAGGAATCCTGCAGGTATGCAAGTGCTTAGCCGTAAGGACTTTGTAGAGTGATGCTCTCTGAGCTTGACTAACACACTGATGATGTTACCTAGTTTGGTAATGAAACGTCTGCAAGAAAAGCTCATGGAACACCAAGGACCTCTCATTTTAATCCTGAGCTACAAATGTTCTCCTTCATTCGTCTTTTGTAGATTAAAACCAGTGCTTTCAATTGCACCTTATTATTTGCAAGTTCAGGATCTACAGAATCTATGTTGTATCCTGTCAACTTCCGGTGCCAATTAACACCGTACAGGACAGACCCGCCTTTCATTTTATAAGTGAAATGATTTATCGATGAACACTTGGCCCTGAGCCCAGGACCGCTTGTTTGTTTGATCCAATTTCTTTTTCAAATTTTTCACAACCCATTTGATAGGAATCTTGCTTCTTCTATTCTGTGTTATGAAAAGTAAAGATGTTGATCCTAATGATCTCAAAATAAACATCCTTGAAACTGGCATTGTGAATTATTCCCTGAAGAAGGTACACCAGGGATAGTAGATTCTAACTCAAGGCATCCATAGATGTTTCTATGGTTGATCTAGCCCAGGGGTCTCCAACCTTCGCCACTTTAAGACTTGTGGACTTCAACTCCCAGAATTCCTCAGCCAGTTTTGCTGGCTGAGGAACTCTGGGAGTTGAAGTCCACAAGTCTTAAAGTGACCAAGGTTGGAGACCCCCTGATCTAGCCCCATTCTGGATATTTGCAATATAAATAAACAAAGAAAAAAAAACCACCGGTGTTTTAATATGTAATGAAATTGGGATACCTGTATTGCCATCCAAAATACACATTCTCAAGATTAAGTGTTAGCCAGTCTTATTCAAAGGAAGCCAGATAAGACTCAAATATCAACCCGGTAGCCCAATATCAACCTCCCCTACATTGCATGAGAGTAGCACATCAAATTTAATAAAAGTCTGTGCAGTATCTACTGTACAATGCTCTCTGTCCTCATCAATCTATTGCATGTTCCATTTATCTCTTTGAAATAATTTAATTGGATTAAAAAAATAGTTTATATGTTTAGGATCCTGTTCTTCGTTCCTCTAGCAATTCTGCTTTGCAACTGATTTGCTATCAGTTGCAAAGTGATTTGCAAAGAGCTGCCATGGATAGGGAGGGAGGGAGGGAGGAAGAAAAGAAGGAAGGAAAGAAAAAGGAAGGAAGGAAGGAAGGAAGGAAGGAAGGAAGAGGGGAGGGAGGGAGGAAGGGAGGAAGGAACGAAGGAATGAAAGAAGGGAGGAAGAAGGAAGGAAAGAAGGGAGGAAAGAAGGAGGGAGGGGGAAGAAGGAAGGAAAGAAGGGAGGAAAGAAGGAAGGAGGGGGAAGAAGGAAGGAAAGAAGGGAGGAAAGAAGGAAGGAGGGAGGGAGGGAGGGAGGGGGGAAGAAGGAAGGAAGGAAGGAAAGAGGAAGGAAGGAAGGAAGAAGGATGGAAGGAAAGAAGAGGGAAGGAAGGAAGGAAGGAAGGAAGGAAGGAAGGAAGGAAGGAAGGAAGGAAGGAAGGAAGGAAGGAAGGAAGGAAGACCAGCAAAGATGATTAGGGGACTGGAAGCTAAAACTTGTGAAAAACAGTTTCAGGAACTGGGTAGGTTTAGTTTAATGAAAAGAAGGAGTAGGGGGTGACAAGATAGCAGTGTTTCAATATCTCAGGGGTTGCTACAAAGAAGAGGAAGCCAAGCTATTCTCCAAAGCGCCTGAAGGCAGGACAAGAAACAACGGACGGAAATTAATCAAGGAGAGAAGCAACCTAGAACGAAGGAGAAATTTCCTGACAGTCAGAACAATTAATCAGTGGAACAACTTGCCTCCAGAAGTTGTCGGTGCTCCATCACTGGAAGTTTTTAAGGAGAGATTGTGCAACCATTTGTCTGAAATGGTATAGGCTATTCTGCTTGAGCAGGGGGTTGGACTAGAAGACCTCCAAGGTCCCTTCCAACCCTGTTATCCTGTTACAGGAGGAGGAAGCGGATGTTTTGCACTTTGGGAGGTTGTAGCATAGGGTCAACCTTGGTGCGCCAGTGAGTTTGGGACATTGGGGTGGGGGGAGGGGAGCAGAGGATTCCTGACAGTAAAGTGCCTTCAAATGTTCAAGGCTGCAAATTAATCCCTGCCCTCCTTTCCTTATGCTTCTATTCCTCTCTGCTTCCAGTCATCTGTTCTTCCTTTCTCACTTTTGACCAGATGGTGCTCATTTACGCTGCCATTATGCCAAAATAACTTCAATACAGTCAATGCCATCTTTTCTTCAGGGTTATCTTTTCCTCCTTCCCAGCTGCTCTTCTCGACTTATTTCTGTTTGATTCTCTGAAAGCAATTTTTTTTTTGTTTGTAGCCTTTTGTGCGTGCGTGCGTGTGTATGTGTGTGTATTTCATTCACATGAATTGCCTCCCAGGAAACAGATTTTCCACCCCACCCACCCGCCCTTTTGCAGAAAATGGATGATCCTCCATGGATCCCCAATGTAGAAATAAACTATTCCATCAAATCTATTTGGAAATTAGCAGACCTATCGTTTCCTTGCTCACTACCCATTCGGATTTCTAGTGTGATTTTAATTAAATCAGTTTTGATGAATCTCTCTGACTGGAAGTTATATTGTCTTGGGAAAATTCCGGATTTTTCTAGAAGTCTTAATTTCTGAATTCAGGGGCATCATCCGGAGTTAGCGCTGACATTTATGGGAGATGTCAGCGACAACGCCTGCTTTGTATAAAGCACATCGAGAGTAACGTCTGCATTTCATGTAGGAATGAGAAAAACCTCTGACAATAATCTGGACGTTAATTATAATATATGGAGTAGAAATGAGAGTTACCTGGCCCTCCGATATTCCTGAAGTAATAGCTCTGACATCTTTCAGTGTTGCTCAGGCCGGGCTGGGACGCTGGGAATTGTCGTTTTAAAAACTTCTGGTCTGCTGATCCTTGTTGAAAAAGAGTATAGACAAATCAAAAGATGTTTGGTTTTTTGTTTTTTTTTAAAAAAAGACATTACTAAAAATGATCTGAAAGTTTTTTTTTCAGGTTGATATTTCAAACTGGGAAAGCCAGTTTGGTGTAGTGGTTAAGATCCTGCCCTAGAAACCAGGAGACTGTAAGTTCTAGTCAGGTGGTTCAGGCCGGTTTGGGCAAACCGGTAGCTAGATTGCTGGCTGGCTCCGCCCCTCCCCGCCCCTTCCAGGAGTCCTCACCTCCTTGCCCAGGTAAATGCAGGGAGGCCTCCTAGTCCCAAAAGAGGCCATGAGGGGGGGCGGTATGTCTCCCCTGTGGCCAGTTTTTGCTCCGGGGGGGCAGGAGGCCGAGTGCTGCCTGTCACACACCCCTGGCCACGCCCACCATGGCCACACCCACCCAGCAGGTCATTAGGGCAGAGAACTGGTTGAAAATTATTTGAATCCCACCACTTAGGCATGAAAGCTGGTTGGGCAACTTTGGGCCAATTAGCAGGAAATGGTGAGTTCTAGCCCTGAGTTAGGCACGAAAACTGGCTAAGAGTTCTAGTCCTGCCATAGCCATGAAACCCAGCTGGGTGATTTTGGGCCAGTCACTCTTTCTCAATCCAACCCAACTCACTTTGTGGGGGGAAAATAGGAAGATAGAGAATTATGCATGTTCACTGCCTTGAGTTACATAAAAAGCAATCAAAGTGGGAGAAAAATCGGATGTAACAATAATTCCTTGGGGCTAAATCCCTACAACCAATCTCCCAAATTCACTTAACGATCAAAACAAAAACAACAACATAGAAAACTTTCTTTTTTCAAGATTTATTTATTTATCTATTTTTATTTATTTATTTATTTATTTGTCATAACAATATATATAAGCATCACACAAAAGATTATATAGTATATAAACATATACATGAGGAAATATAAGGAGGTATAAGCATATATATATATATATATATATATATATATATATATATATATATATATATATATATATATATATATATATATAAAGAAAAAAGAAAAACAATAGGAGAGGAACAGTAAGCAGGCACGTTTGTGCGCTTATGCACGCCCCTTATGGTCCTCTTAGGAATGGGGTGAGATCAATAGTAGAAAGTTTTTGGTTAAAGCTTTTTGGATTATGGGAGGAGACCACAGAGTCAGGTAAAGTGTTCCAAGCACTGATGATTCTGTTCCCAATCAAAACCAATAGTGGAGAATTCAGGACTCAAAACATCCTGAACTGAATTCACTTTTTAAGAAACAAGTAACCTGGAAAAAAAATCATATTTCCTCTCATAGGCACCTTCTAAGGATGTGGTTGTCTTCTGAAAAAGAATTTCAGAGGACAGGGTGGATTGGGGCGGGGGGACATGGCAGTATAACATCTGTCTGCAGCTCTTCATAGCGGTTGTAGCATCATTATGGCAGCAGTAGAGGGCAGATGTGCAATGCTGGGAAAAAAAAGATTTAGCTACTTTAAAGAAGCAGCCAGGTGCTACGTTCGTGCCCTCACACACTTGCAAATATTTTTACCATTTTTCTCCCCCTGAAGTATTAGGGAAAAATGTGTTTTCTAAATTATTCAAGTCCTTAAGGTTCTGTTCGGCAATTTTCTTCTATGGATAGGTAATAAGCAGAAGGACTTCTTCACTGGGTCACTTTGATTGTAGGTTGTTCCTTTAGGGCTCCTTGGTGCTCTCTGAGCTTGCTTGTTTTCTTGTTTCATTACCCACACTAGGTAACATCATCAGTCGCTAGTAAAGAGTGCAGTTTGCTATTAGTTTATATTCTAGTGCTGTGATGGCGAATCTATGGCATGCATGCCACAGGTGGCACACGGAGGCATATCGGTGGGAATGAGAGCATTGCCCTAGTTCAGCTCTGGCATGCATGCACCAGGCAGCTGATTTTCGAGCCTTCCGGGCCCACCGGAAGTCAGGAAACAGGCTGTATCTGGCCTCCGGAGGGTCTCTGGAGGGGTGGAGAATGCCGTTTTCGCCCTCCCCAGGCTCCAAGGAAGCCTCTGGAGCCAGGGGAGGTCAAAAAACGGGCCTACCGGGCTTACCATGCCATTGCATGCATGCACAGGGGGATGGGGCACATTGAATTACGGGTGTGGGCACACACGCGTGTGACCTTCCCCCTTGCGCTCCCCGCACTTTTGGTATGCGACAGCAAAAAGGTTCGCCATCACTATTCTACTGTCTTGCCCTGTCAGTGTTGGTGGGCTTGGTCTTAGAGATTCTTTGGTTGAGCTGTTTACTGTTGACTTCTTCGGCAATTTCTTGATTGGGGTCTTGTTTACTTGATCGTTGGTCTGATATTAACCTTGGAATTCATCTATGCTGATCAGGGTGCTGGACTCTTTTTGTTCCCTTTTTGGACTGGGTGACGATAGTCTCTTTTGCATAGTCTACAGATCAGTGGTGGTATTCAGCCAGTTCTAGCTGGTTCAGGCAAACCTGTTGCAGCGGCTGCGGGAGGCTCTGCCCACCCGATGTCTTCATGTCCCATATTTGATGCTCTGCGCATGTGCAGAAGGTCCTGCGCATGTGCAGAGGTGGCGCACGGGCTCCCATTTGCGAACCGGTAGCGAAGGTAAGTGAACACCACCACTGCTACAGATGTTGTTAAAGTCTATGTGTCTATCGATGGCTGATTTGTCAGACTGCCAGGCTTCTAGAAATTCCCTGGTGATACCCCAATGAAGAAGCTGCCAAAGTAGTCAAGGACCCCTCAGGTCAACCCTGAGCTACAAATATTATACGAGAACGTTCCTTTGTTATTGTTTTATTATTTATAATTGCTGTGATTATCAACCAAATTTTCATTTGAATGTCAGCCCTGGTTTTGACAACCAAGGCAGCAAATGTTGTGATCCAGGCCCAAGTAAGTAGTAGGAAACTCAGTCCGTGCAAAAACAAGCAAACCTTATTCGAACAGCTGAGAATTTCTTCATTCTCAGCATAGTTCAACTAAATTAAAGCAAATTCCTCCCAACACAATTCCTCAGTCTTATCACCAACTTTGGTCCAATTAGGCAAACTGCCAAAGGCCTTTCTTGGCAAAAGTTCAGAAGACACAGATACAAAATAAATGCAACAAGACGAAGCTATCAACATTGTTTTCTGGCAAAGAGCCCAACACCGTTGCTGGTCTTTTAAACCTTATGGGAGGAGCCAATCATCTCTTGGCCCTACTCCCGAGTCATCCTCTTTGCTTGAGCTGCTCTTGCCTTCTGGCAGCTCTTCTCATGTGTGCATTAGGAACAGGCTCCTCCTGTTCCTCTGCCTCACTACTGTCAGCCTCTGGAGGCTCCGGAGTCAGCCCATCACTCCCTGATGGCCCTGACCCCACTTCAGTCTCCGACGCAGAGCCCTCATCTGGGCCTTCCCCAGCCTCCAGGACTGGCCCATGTTCTTCCTTAGCATCATCGCTGTCCGACTTCATTGCCAGCTCCGCAGGCTTCTGGCAGACCACAACAGCAAAACCCAAAGCCTTGAAATCAAGCCGATGGAGGTAGTCCTGCCTCCCTTGCTACACATTATAATTTTGTGAAAAGCCCTCCCTGTGTGCGTTCTTAAGCCCCAAATACAATTATCCTGAACAGAATATGTCAAAGGACTGCCTTCGTTTATATCTTTGATTTTGCTTGCCCATTCTAAAAACCCCTGAATGGTTATTTCAGATGAACATTCGGTCAAACTTTCGAAATGAATAGATGTTCATTGTGAGCCTTTCTCTCGGCCTGTCATTTCTATGTTAATTGAATGCCTGTGTTAATCTAATAGAGTTTAGATTTATGGCAGGTTCTTTACCTTGTCATATCATAATCAATATATATTCCAACATTTAGATGGACATCTGAGGAAATCTGCCTCCTGTCAGCACTTCTATTCTATCAGCTGCCAATAATTCCTAATTTTAATCTTTCAGATGATCAGATTTATGGGCTTTAGTATATTGCATTAATCACAGAAATTAACTTTTGGGGGAAATGATGCTAAAGATCAAGATCTTGGGTGAGCTCAGTCTGTTCCTTTGCATTCAGCTATACAGAGACACACACACAGACACAAAAGGATGTGAATATTACTCTAATAAAACCTTGCTGGTGGTCGTGTCATCTCTATAGTCATTGTGTGGTCAGGGGATAAAAGGTGAAAAGCACAGAAAGTAGATGTGGCTAATATGGGAACGCCAAGGTACTTTATAACAGAATAACAGAGTTAGAAGGGACCTTGGAGGTTTTCTAGTCCAAGTCCCTTCCCAAAAAAGAAACCCTCTACCATTTCAGACAAATGGTTGTCCAATCTCTTCTTAGAAACCTCCTTTGTTGTTGGAACATTTCCAACTTCTGGAGGCCGATCCACCTGCCAACCAGCTTTTTTCTTATTTTCCTCTCCAAAAACTAAGGTACGTCTTATACACCGAAAAATATGGTAGGTGCTTGTATATTGTTTAGGACAGGGACCAACCTTGGCAACTTTAAGACTTGTGGACTTTAAAGCTGGCTGAGGGATTCTGGGAGTTGAAGTCCACAAGTCTTAAAGTTGCCAAGGTTGGAGACCCCTGGTTTAGGAAACAGGTTTTTGATAGTTGACCTTGGCTGGCTGAAACTTCTCACAAGGTGCAGCTGGGCTTCTGTCCCCCCACCCCACATTCTTCCTGGTGTTCCAATCCTCCCCCCCACCATCCACCCTGTTGCTAATGTCAGGCTGTCAGCTCATGGAGCTTGGATAGGAGAGATGCAGCCATGACAATCCTATTTCAACCTATCTGGGTTGACCATGATAAGTCTCCATGTCTTCTTAACCTGCCCTTAGTAGCAATGGAAGACATGGTCAGTATTGAGTTTGCTTCTTGATTCATTTTTTGCTGATCTTTCCACGTCATTCTTTTCATCCCATTCCAGCCTTCTCATTTCCTCATTAATTTGTGGAAAATCCGAACACTTTGGTGCACATTTATCCTATAACTAGTTAGTATTTCATTCATCATCTTTATTATTATGAAGGAATAATAGGTTCATCTGCTATCAGTCAGGAATGTATTGTCAGCCGCCCAGGTTCTTGTTCTAACTTTATGAATGAAAGAAAGAGTATATTTCTATGCTACTCTAGTTATACTTTTACACATCTATTATGGATTAGGATTACTGATTTCATTATTGTCACAAATGTTGGCTTCTCCTGTTTTAGGGAGTGACATTCTTATGTAGAAATCTTTAGCCTAAAGAAGACGGCTGTATTTTTAGCTATGCTATATTCATGCAAATCTCTTTTTAAAGGCGTTGTTGCCCGAGATACTGCTAATAAATGAAGGTGGCATAAAATGCAGGTTTAAATCAGTTTAATAAAATTATTCACATAGATTTTAAATCATTTTTACAGCTGATTTAACATTTGCAACAGCTTTATAGATTATGATATAGGAGGGCGTTTGCATCTTTGCAATTTTATTCCAATTTGGAAACAGTACAAATATTAATTTTTGCTCTGATAATGGAGCCTTTGAGAATTAAGCTTGTCTCTTCCTTATACACATTTTATGAGAATGCTTTAAATATGATTTTTAATATTTTGGGAGACTTTATTGCAAATAATGTTTTTTTTTTCCTTTTAGAAAAAAAAGTGGGATTCAGAGCTGGATCTTGATTATGAAAGTTTATGTTCATACAGATGTAAATATCATCTGAGCTACCTACCTTCACCTCTTTATTACATGGTTTTGTATACTGCATCATCAAAGATTCTAGGCAGATTGCGTTGCATAAAAAAATATAAAACTATAGATTAAAGTAACACGGTTAAATAGCATTGTAACACTAACATTACACAAGCAATCATGATCCAAACAGCTGTTTCAAATTAGGTGCCATCCTTCCCTATGTAAGCTTTACAGAGAATCATCTATTAAATCCATACTGATTATTTTTGGTGAAATGATGCATTTGGTAGAGATGATGAAGAATTGTAAAACAGCATAATGTTGGGTGAAATCCTTCCCTACCAGTTTGGAAGTGTGTGCACCATCATCAGGACCAATTTTTGATCCTCTGTGCATGTGCAAAGCCTTCTGCGCATGTGCAGAGGTCAAAAATGGGTTACTTCCTGGTTAAAACCAGGAAGTAACAACATCTGGCTGGCTGGCTGGCTGGCTGGCTGGCTGGCTGGGTGGGTGGGTGGAGCCTTGCACTGCGGCTGCTACCAGTTCGCCAAACCGCACGAGCCGGACAGAACCGGCAGGATTTCCCCACTGATGTTGGGTCACATTTGACTTAATAGAGCATGGTCATTAAAATTCTAGAGAAGAGTTGATGGGACTTAAATGTCAATCGTTATTAGAACAGACAGCAGTAGCACTTAGACTTATATACCGCGTGACAGTTTGTCTTTATAAAAGACATTATTAAAAATGATCTGAAAGTTTTTTGTTTTTTTTCAGATTGATATTTCAAACTGGGAAAGCCAGTTTGATGTAGTGGTTAAGGTCCTGGGCCTAGAAACCAGGAGACTGTAAATTCCAGTCCTGCCTTAGGCATGAAAGCTGGTTGGGTGACTTTGAGCCAATCACCAGGAAAGGGTGAGTTCTAGTCCAGACTTAGACACGAAAGCCAGCTGGCTGACCTTGGGCCAGTCACTCTTTCTCAATCCAACCAAAGCTAGCTTTACAGCCCACTCTAAGTGATTTAAAGAGTCAGCATATTGCCCGCCCCCCCCCCACCCCCAACAATCTAGGTTCTCATTTACCGACCTTGGAAGGATAAAAGGCTGAGTCAACCTTGAGCCAGTGAGAATCGAACTGCCGAACTGCTGGTAGGCAGCAGTCAGCAGAAGTAGCCTGCAGTACTGCATTCTAACCACTGCGCCACCACGGCTTTTGGTAACCTGATTAGATGTCATAGGACCATTTCCTTCAGTGCAACTGAAACAGACTGAAAGCCACTTTGGTCTAATGGTTAAGACATCAGACTAGAAAGTGGGAGACCATGAGTTCAAGTCCCACCTTAGACACGAAAGCCAGCTGGATGACTTTGGGCCAATCACCAGGAGATGGTGAGTTCTAGTCCAGCTTTAGACATGAAAGCCAGCTGGGAGACTTTGGGCCAATCACTCTCTTTCAGCCCAACTTACCTCACGTGGTGGGAAAAATAGGAGGAGGGGAAGATTTGCCACCTTGTATTTATTTATTTATTTATTTTTATTTTATTAAATTTTTATACCGCCCTTCTCCTGAAGGACTCAGGGCGGTGTACAGCCAGAATAAAATACAGGATATATACAATTAAAACGAAATTAAAATATAACAATTATTTGTAATAACAATAAAGATGAGATAAAAATAAATTAAAAAATAAAACCTATCCCTTAGGATTGTTGTTGTTGGGATAAAACAATGCTGCCTTGAGTTCCTAAAGGAAAGTCAATCAAAAATCAAAATAAATGAAGGACTGCAATAGTCCATGGTCAATATGCTACAAGAATATTCACTCTTGCAAAGGGACTGCCATAGCTGGTTTCTAGAATGATAGCAATTCAGGAGGCTGTTACAGGAAGGGTCCTTGGTGCTCTCTGAGCTTGCTTGTTTTCTTGCAGATGTTTCATTACTCAAACTAGGTAATATTAGAATAGAATAGAATTTTTATTGGCCAAGTGTGATTGGACACACAAGGAATTTGTCTTGGTGCATATGCTCTCAGTGTACATAAAAGAAAAGATACGTTCATCAAGGTACAACATTTACAACACAATTGATGGTCAATATATCAATATAAATCATAAGGATTGCCAGCAACAAGTTATAGTCATACAGTCACAAGTGGAAAGAGATTGGTGATGGGAACTATGAGAAGATTAATAGTAGTGCAGATTCAGTAAATAGTCTGACAGTGTTGAGGGAATTATTTGTTTAGCAGAGTGATGGCCTTCGGGAAAAAACTGTTCTTGTGTCTAGTTGTTCTGGTGTGCAGTGCTCTATAGCGTCGTTTTGAGGGTAGGAGTTGAAACAGTTTATGTCCAGGATGCGAGGGATCTGCAAATATTTTCACGGCCCTCTTCTTGATTCGTGCAGTATACAGGTCCTCAATGGGAGGCAGGTTGGTAGCAATTGTTTTTTCTGCAGTTCTAATTATCCTCTGAAGTCTGTGTTTTTCTTGTTGGGTTGCAGAACCGAACCAGACAGTTATAGAGGTGCAAATGACAGACTCAATAATTCCTCTGTAGAACTGGATCAGCAGCTCCTTGGGCAGTTTGAGCTTACTGAGTTGGCGCAGAAAGAACATTCTTTGTTGTCCTTTTTTAATGATGTTTTTGATGTTAGCTGTCCATTTGAGATCTTGCGATATGATAGAACCCAGAAATTTGAAGGTTTCTACTGTTGATACTATTTTCTACTATTATCAGTGCTAGTTACCAGCAGTCATTAGCACAGAGGATGTTACCTAGTTTGGGTAGTGAAGCATCTGCAAGAAAACACGCAAGTTCAGACAGCACCAAGGACCCCTCATTTCTACCCTGAGCTACAAATATTCATTCTTTCTCTCTCTCTCTCTCTTTCTCTCTTTCCTTCCTTCCTTCCTTCCTTCCTTCCTTCCTTCCTTCCTTCCTTCCTTCCTTCCTTCCTTCCTTCCTTCCTTCTTTCTTTCTCTCTCTCGCTCTCTCTCTTTTTCACTCTCTCTCTCTTTCACTCTCTCTCTCTCTCTCTCTTTTTCTTCCTTCCTTCCTTCCTCCCTTCTTATTTGGTAGTAGCACTGATGATGTTACCTAGTTAGGGTAATGAAACATCTGCAAGAAAACAAGCAAGCTCAGAGAGCACCAAGAACAACCCCTCATTTCAACCCTGAGCTACAAATATTCTTTCTTTCTTTCTTTCTTTCTTTCTTTCTTTCTTTCTTTCTTTCTTTCTTTCTTTCTTTCCTTCCTTCCTTCCTTCCTTCCTTCCTTCCTTCCTTCCTTCCTTCCTTTCTTCCTTCCTCCCACCCACCCTCCCTTCCTTCTTATTTGGTACTAGCACTGATGATGTTACCTAGTTTGGGTAATGAAACATCTCCAAGAAAACAAGCAAGCTCAGAGGCCACCAACCCTGAGCTACAAATATTCTTTCTTTCTTTCTTTCTTTCTTTCTTTCTTTCTTTCTTTCTTTCTTTCTTTCTTTCTTTCTTTCTTTCTTTCTCTCTCCCTCTCCCTCTCCCTCTCCCTCTCCCTCGCTCCCTGCCTCTGTTCCTTCCTTCCTTCCTCTTTTGTACTAGAAAACAAGCAAGCTCAGAGGCCACCAACCCTGAGCTACAAATATTCATTCTTTCTTTCTTTCTTTCTTTCTTTCTTTCTTTCTTTCTTTCTTTCTTTCTTTCTCTCTCTCTCTCTCTCCTCTCTCTCTCTCTCTCTCTCTCTCCCTCTCCCTCTCCCTCTCCCTCTCCCTCCCTCCCTGCCTGCCTCTGTTCCTTCCTTCCTTCCTCTTTTGTACTAGCACTGATGATGTTACCTAGTTAGGGTAATGAAACATCTGCAAGAAAATAAGCAAGCTCAGAGAGCACCAAGGACCCTTCATTTCAACCCTGAGCTACAAATATTCTCCTCTGTGTAATTGGCGAAGAAACCGGCTCCCTTTGTTGGCTCACAATAAGGCAAAAAGGAAAAAGAAGCCATTGAACTCGTATCACTTTGGGATAGATTGTTTTTCAATAGCAAGCAACTCTGTTCTTGGGGTGGGGGGGAAACCATCTTTTTCTTCTCAATAAATCTTGTTAAACAGAATCTGTGGGAAACTCGCTTGGAAGAAGAAGAATTATTTTCAGTTTGAATAGTAGTAGACTAACCACTTGGGCAGTAGATGGGGAATGCTAACTTTTTTAGCCCTTAAAACATAGACTGACATTTTCAGGTGCAACTGAAGATATTACTCTGTTATGGGATTCAACTCCCGATGTGGATGAACGTAGCAGGAAGGAAGCCCCCTTATTCCCTTATGCCCTAGGCAGCCGAAGGCCTAAGCTGGCCCTGTCAGACAAAAATTACAGGGTAAGGAGTATAATCAAATCCTTGTTCCTTTGCTTCCTCCCCCCCACTTAATGCATGCCGAAATCTCCACTGACCACATAGTAAAACATGTTACGATGCTGTTTTTCTTTTCTTTTCTATTTTTTTTTCTTTTCTCGTGGCGCTGAAAAAAAAACAAAACACAAACCAAAAAGGCCACTGGGTTATTTGCACGAACATTGGAATTAGATGCAGCTGATGGAGTCAATAAATATTATGCCTTGAACTTGCATCTGTACGGTCCCGAGGATACCGCATTTGTAGGCAGGCATGATGGATTTCCCTAAGGAAGTGTCCAGTTCTCTGGTGAGACGCCGTTATTACCTTTCTTGTTTACAAATGTTCCCTGACACCAGGCAAAACTTACTAGCGATAGAATAATGCGACCCATTTTTTTAAATAAATAAATAAATAAAACTTTAGGTTCCATACGGTGGTCACCTTCAAATAAACATATTTAAGCTGTTGTCCTTGTGGTATAATGTCTCGTAGTGCAGCTGTAAATCAGGATTGATCGGGTTTGACTTGGTGTGCTTTAATAATAATAATAATAATAATAATAATAATAATAATAATAATAATAATAATAATAATAATAATAATGATAATAGTAATAGTAAAAAAAACACCGCTAACAAACAAGCTTTTAATCATGGAATGGAAAGAGAAAAAAACAGAATGGGAATCAAGCCTTATTTCCAATATCCAAAAGGCACAGAGAGGCCACTGAATATGTAAACCATTTAAACGTCTATAAATGTGTACCTCAATGTCCACCGATTTCCTATTTCAATAATTCTCCCTCCATCCCCTGATTTTATTTTATTTATTTATTTATTTAAACAGAGCTACACAGGCAGCTTGAAAAGGCTTCCAGGAGTTTCCTGTGTAAACTAAGGAATGGGGAGATATTTCAAGACAAAAGCAGAAAGGGAAGGAAAGCAATGGGAAAGGCGGTTTGAAGCATGGGTCCCCAAACTTTTTAAACAGGGGCCAATTCATGGCCCCTCAGGCTGTTGGGGCGGGAAGACAGACTGGCTGGGTGGGCGTGACTAGGGGGGGTCATGTGACTGGGTGGGCGTGGCTAATTTAGCAATCCATTAAATAATACGCACCAATTAAACTCTGATTTGTTATGCTCCTGGGGTTGGAAAGGCAGTTAGTGAATGGATGTGGTTGCCTTGGGATATGTGTGAGGGACTTCTGTTTGTGTGTGTGTGTGTGTGTGTGTGTGTGTGTGTGTGTGTGTGTCTCCAACCCTCCCTCTCTGGAGGCTGGGAAGGCCAAAAATGGGCCCTTTTTTTGCTTCCCGAGGCCTCCACATGACCCATTTTTGGCCTCCGAGGGCAGGTGGGAGCTGGTGAGTTTTCTTGCAGACATTTCATGACCCAAACTAGGTAACATCATCAATGCTAGTACCAAATCAGAAGGGAGGGAGGGAAGAAGGAAGGAAGGAAGAAAAAAGAGAGAGAGAGAGGAAGAAAAAAAGAGAAGAGAAGGGAAGAGAAAGAAAGAAAAGAAAGAAGGAAGGAAGGAAGGAAGGAAGGAAGGAAAGAAAGAAAGAAAGAAAGAAAGAAAGAAAGAAAGAAAGAAAGAAAGAAAGAAAGAATGAATATTTTTAGATCAGGGTAGAAATGAGGGGCAGCCTCGTGGTCCCACACCGACTGGATTAATGGCTTCAGCGGGCCGTATCCATAACTTGAGGACCTCTGGTTTAAAGGGAAGAAAAAAGGTAAAATTCCTCTTACATTAGGAATGCTTGTAAGAGAGGCAGTTTATGGAAAGAATCCATATTTAATGCAAGGACTTTGCATTTAAGGACCTTGCTTAAATTCCTTGAAGGCATCTCCAACTTCTTGGTGAGACCGTCTCTTCTCAGTAGTGAAACACTGAGGCTGCAATTCATCTAATGAAGAAGCAACATGATTAACAGAATAACAGAATTGGAAGGGAGTTTGGGGAGGGGTCTTCTAATACAACCCCCTTCTCAAGGAGACCCTTTACCGTTTCAGACAAAAGGTTGTCCAATCTCTTTAAAAAACTCCAGTGTTGGAGCACCAGTGGTGGGATTCAGCCAGTTCGCACCACTTCGGGAGAACTGGTTGTTAACTTTCTGAGCAGTTTGGTGAACTGGTTGTTGGAAGAAATCATTAGGAAGAGAACCGGTTGTTAAATTATTTAAATCCCACCACTGTGGAGCACACACAACTTCTGGAGGCAAGCCTTTCCACTGGTTGATTGCTTTCACTGTCAGGAAATTTTTCCTTAGTTTTATAACATAATATAACAACAGAGTTGGAAGGGACCTTGGAGGCCTTCTAGTCCAACCCCCTGCCTAGGCAGGAACCCTACACCATCTCAGTCAGATGGTTATCCAACATTTTCTTAAAAATTTCTAGTGTTGGAGCATTCACAACTTCTGCAGGCAAGTCGTTCCACTTATTAATTGTTCTAACTGTCAGGAAATTTCTCCTTAGTTCTAAGTTGCTTCTTTCTTTGATCAGTTTCCACCCATTGCTTCTTGTTCTACCCTCAGGTGCTTTGGAGAACAGCCCGACTCCCTCCTCTTTGTGGCAACCCCTGAGACATTGGAACACAGCCATCATGTCTCCCCTAGTCCTTCTTTTTATTAAACTAGACATACCCAGTTCCTGCAACCGTTCCTCATATGTTTTAGCCTCCAGTCCTCTAATCATCTTTGTTGCTCTTCTCTGCACTCTTTCTAGAGTCTCAACATCTTTTTTACATCGTGGAGACCAAAACTGGATGCAATATTCCAAGTGTAGGTTGCTTCTCTTCTTGATTAGTTTCCATCCACTGTTTCTTCTCTTCCCTTCTGGTGCATTGGAAAATAGAATAGAATTTTTTATTGGCCAAGTGTGATTGGACACAAGGAATTTGTCTTGGTGCATATGCTCTCAGTGTACATAAAAGAAAAGATCATCAAGAAAGCTAAGGTACAACACTTAATGATAGTCATAGGGTACAAATAAGCAATCAGGAAACAATCAATATCAATATAAATCGTAAGGATACAAGCAACGAAGTTACAGTCATAAGTGGAAGGAGATGGTTGATGGGAATGATGAGAAGATTAATAGTAGTGCAGACTTAGTAATAGTTTGAGGGAATTATTTGTTTAGCAGAGTGATGGCGTTCGGGAAGAAACTTTTTCTTGTATCTAGTTGTTCTAGTGTGTAGCATCGTTTTGAGGGTAGGAGTTGAAACAGTTTATGTCCAGGATGTGAGGGGTCTGTAGATATTTCCCCAGCCCTCTTTTTGACTTGTGCAGTATACAGGTCCTCAATGGAAGGCAGATTGGTAGCCATTGTTTTTTCTGCAGTTCTAATTATCCTCTGAAATCTGTGTCTGTCTTGTTGGGTTGCAGAACCAAACCAAACAGTTAAATAGATTGACCCCCTCTTTTTTGTGGCAGCCCCTCAAATATTGGAACATTGATTAGCTCGCCTGGATAACTTGGAGGGATGAAAGGAAATGTGGTGACGAAAGCAGTTGGAAAATTGAAAGATAGTTTCTTTAGCCTCTTCCTGATTTGCTCAGAAGTAACCAAACACTGTTGTGAAGTCCTTTTTAATTTGCAATGATCATAATGGTTGTTTAAAGTCAGCCAGATGTTTAGACTGGATTTGGATTTTTTTTTTATCCACCTATCGGGTCCTTCCCAAGAACTTGGGATAGGGAGATGTTGTTTGATGGTATAGTTGCAGGATGTAAGCTGTTCTGAGTAGAGCTGCCTTTTGTAATTGACCGATAGCAATATTGTCAATGCCAACGATGTTCAAGATGGTCAGAAAGCTTATGTTTTACAACCTCTTAACGTTGAATAGTCACTAAATGAGGCACTTGGTAAGCGAGGACTACCTGTCCTATTTATTGATCCTCATCCTTTTCTGAGCCTGATGCATCACCTCCCAAGGATTATGGTTAGGTACAAAGTAAAACAAAAAAACTAGACAAAGATACAGATCGGCTCTGAGATTTTATTTCTTTGCTGCCTGGGTATCACGGTTCAGTAGGGGAGACCAATATAGCTCAAATTATGCCAGGTATGTATATATTTGGAATTCAAACCCAACTGGTCATTCTGTGACATAATAATTCTCTCTTTAAATCCAGTTAAGTATATTGTGTGATCAGGAGTTAACAGTCTAATTTTTCAAGGCTGAGCCATGCAATCATGTCATCCAACGGTCTTCTAGTCTATCGCTCTCTTAAACATAGCATGTTCACTGGCATCTGGGCATCTAAACATCTGAGAGAGAGAGGGGGGGGGAGAGCTGTCTACAATGTGTGCCACTGTTTTATGTGTCCTCCCATTGGTCTTCGCACTGGCCACCGGCCTCCTCTAGACCACTCCACATGCTTGCATGATTAACAGCTCAGTCCAAACCTGCCCTGATCCAGCTGTTTCCTGCAGATGTTCAGAATCATGGAAGGAAGAGGGGCACTTGTACATTCCCCACCCCTTAAATACCCATAGAGTAAAATTGATGTTACAGCACCTCAGGTCAAAAGTTTCGCAGAACTTTTGAACGATGTTCTAAGGATGCGTCAAAAATACTTGACTACCCAGTATGTTAATTTTGCTCCATACCCCCCATTCTGTCCAAACTAAACCACTTACTGGAACCCTCTAAGATGCACTTACATGTCCCAAAGGCACAAATCACCCAAAACCAGAATTCCCGGGCACCTGGTTTTGCATCAACCTTTCATCTCGGAAGACAGATCTTGTCTTTTGTCTTCTGCCATTGCTATCGATGCTTGCCAGCCAAGGCATCTTCCTGACCTTCCATTTTATTTTATTTTATTTTTGTATCCATGACGACATGACAGAACACATGTAATTAGCTCAATGATGTCGCAGGGCTGATTTTCTTTTATTTCGAAGGCCGCGTGTGATTTGATATCTGCAAGCATGTTTATGATGCGCGCGAGGTTTAGCTGAAGTCTGCCAAGAGTTCTAGTGAAACAGATGGTGACCCCTGTTTGAACTTGCCCTCTCGTTCAATTATTCAGCTGTATTTAATTTTCCGCCATGTGGCAACAGCTGTCATGTGGCTATGAATCCTCTAGGTGGCGCCGAAGACCACTTTTACAGCCTTGGGTTCCCAATTTGACACACAAACACACAACAAACATACAAACAGAGAGACACACAGGCCAACAAATATCCTTTAGGTTTATTTTTTTTAATATATATATATATATATATATATATATATATATATATATATATATATATATATATATATATATATATATATATATATATATATATATGTATATATGTATGTATGTTAACGAGCAAACCGTGTTTGATCCTTTGAATTTGAAAAATTATTTTTAAGTCAAAAAGTAGAGGAATAAGGAATGAAGCTCAAAGATATCTGCATTTTAATAAGATGTTTGATAGATTTTTTGTTTGTTTGTTTGTTTCCTATTTGCCCGAAGAATTATTTTTGAATCCTTCCCTTATTATGTACTTTGGAGCTTTGTCTGCAATAGTTCATGTCATTTCTTTTTTTAAAATAAATTTTATTCAAAAACACTTTTTTAAAAAAAACATCAGCAGTGCATTGTCAGGGTAGACCATTTACAAATAAAAAAGACCAAAAAAAGAAGAGTGGTGTTAAATATTGACATACAAGCTAATAACGATAATAATGATAGAGTAACAATAGTAATAATATAACCAAAAAGCTTCATTTCTTAATGTTTTGACCCTCATTCCTAAATAATTTGTATTTACGTTATTAGGGGTGTCTTTGCTAAGTTTAAGTAAAATCTTCTTTTCCCTCAAGCAAGGTATTACTTTTATTATTAATAGTTATTGACAATTGCCATGCAAAAACGACTAATGCATCGTTAGAAGAGGTAATACAGATAATAAAAAAAAGATAAAGTTCATATGAAAACAAGGTTATAGTTATATGGCATAATATAGTAGCATCATTGGTAAGTTATAGCCTAAAAGACAATAAAAAAAATTAGCAGCTCTCTAATAATATTCAGTTTTTGAATTGTTTCAATCGTACAGCTGAATCTGAATATTCAAGATTTGGAGATGATAAGATGAGATGAGAGATGAGAAGTCCAGTTTTACCAAATCAGAGTTTATTTTTGCACTGTTATTTGCTTTCTATAATGTCAAAATCACTGGTTCTTGCTAAAAAAATATATGAATTGTTTCAACTGGTGTGTTACCCATCAATGTTTTCCAAGGCAGGTGGCAACATTTTACCTTCTTCAAATGCCTATTTTTTAACAGGTCGTAGAAACATTTATTTTGAAAACAGAACAGAGGGGGAAAATATTGATTATTACCAAGAACTTAAACCTGCTTTCATCTAACTGTTCACCGTAGATAAGACAGCCGAGACAGGAACTTACTCAAGCCTTGTATGAAATTTTCTTAAGTCCAAAGGCTTCATTCTCTTTAAATGTAAAAAAAAAAAAAGAAAAGAAAGAAAGAAATAATTTGAGGGGTCACCTGCATTGAATGAATTTTTTTAGCAATGGACGAAATAAATTCTCTTCCAGCATTTATTGTTCTGTTAAAGATTTAATAGACTAATCTGGCTGGCTTTTGAAGCTTCGCTTTCTGAACATTTCAGTTTATTTCTCCATTTAAAAAACAAGAAAGACCAGCAGTATATAAAACATACCAAATTGATCCAGAATGGAGTAAAGAAGAAGAGGAAAAAAAACACACACACACTAGGTCTTTGGAAATCTAAAGCAGGCAGATTTGTTGCAGAATGTGGGAAGAGCCATATTTACAAGCGATAATGTCTTATGCTAATGCCTCATTATCATTTCGGATAAAATTATTTATCCCCAAGATTTTGCATAAATACACAACATTACGGTTACTGGGTTTGATTTTTTTTAAATTATTTTTTTAGGTTCCTTCCATTTCTCCCCCCCAATAATGGAAAAGGAATATTTACATGCATGGAAAAGTTTAAGCCAATTGTTGTTGTTGTTGTTTTAAATATCCCAGTCCTCTAATTTAAGTTAAACTGGGGACAAAAACTGAATGGACTTGGAGAATAATTGAGAATGCTGAATTTGGAAAAGGTGTGTTGAAGCTATATTATGGGTTCTGGATGGCTATAGATGAATGTAACACACACACACACACACAGAGATAGAGGGGGAAGGCCGAGAGAGAGATTTATGTCAGATGTCCTGCTTAGATTTCATGTCTCATGATATAAGTGAAGTAGCATATATGAGTCTCAGTGCTATTGCTATTGATGTGGATAGAATTCTAGAAATAGATTCAAATGCTACATAGTGTAACAAACAGTGGTAATATTCATTTAAAGATAATATACCTCAAGTGTAACAGCCACCTGAAAATTCTCTGCCCTTCAAAGTCCTTCTATAAACTTTCTTAGACACACGTTACAAATCATCTTTCATTTTCCATTTGGATCAGTATTGCAATTAGCAGCAGCTTATTCCCTCTTTGCCTATTAAATCTGTGGCACCGCTCAAAAGGTTTAAGGTAGCATATCATTTACTAATGCCAGCCATCACAAATATATTTAGCTTAGTATTACTCATTGATTTCTTTCCCTGTTTTCGAACCGCGGAGACGTTTAAAGGTCCGTTTGTAATCAGAAAGGTTCCTTAGCTCTAGTAACATTCACTTATAGACGTAGTATTGTCATGCTTCCATGTGGATTTTTATGAAAATCTATGGCTTCATTGTGTTTTTCAATTTCCATCCAAAGCAACTGCATACACACAGCCACAAACACATACATATATGCCTGGTCTGTAAGGATGACTTGCATTGTATTTTATTCTTTTTTTAAAAAAATATTTATTTATATCCCATCTTATTTTTACAAATAATTCAAGGTGGCAAACATATCCAACACACCATCCTCCTCCTATTTCCCCATAACAACAACCCTGTGAGGTTGGTTGGCTGAGAGAAAGAGAGAGAGAGAGAGAGCGATTGGCCGAAAATCACCCAGCTGGCTTGCATGCCTAAGGTGGGACTAGAATTCAACATCTCCTAGTTTTTTTGCTAGCACCTTAACCACTACACTAAACTGGCATTTAAGTACTAACACTAAACTTACATGAACTTATATGACTTGCAGCATACATACATACAGATTACGTTCTGTACATATAGTCCGTAATGCATTTCATTGTTTTACCCATTTAAAATATTTTAGTATTTTAATATTTTTAATATTTTATTTTAAATATTAATATTAATAAATATTTAATATTTTGGACTAGATGACCTACAAGGTCCCTTCCAACTCTGTTAATCTGTTAAATATTTGTTAAATTTCTCTCTATTTCTATCATATCCATCCCTCCATCCCTCTGTCTGTCTGTCTATCTATCTATCTATCTATCTATCTATCTATCTATCTATCTATCTATCTATCTATCTATCTTAGAGTCATACTTAAAACCCTCCAGAGGTGGGTTTCAGCAGGTTCTGACCAGTTCTGGAGAACCAGTAATGGAAATTTTGAGTAGTTTAGAGAACTGGTAAATGCCACCTCTGACTGGCCCCACCCCCATCTATTCTCTGCCTCCCGAGTCCCAGCTGATTGGGAGGAAATGGGAATTTTGCAGTAACCTTCCCCTGGAGTGAGATGGGAATAGACATTTTACAATATCCTTCCCCTGCCACGTCCACCAAGCCACGCCCACCAAGTTGTGCCACGCCCACCAAGCCACACCCACAGAACCAGTAGTAAAATTTTTTAAAAGATTTCACCACTGAAACCCACATATGTGGATCATGGTCTTTATCATTCAATATGATGGATTGGCTCAACTGTTTGGAGTGAGATTTTATTCATACTAGTCCTTAAAACTAAAACCAATATGCTTGTAGAACCTCAACAGCTGCGGTATTATCAAATCTCCATCTCCTTCAACACTCCAGTTTCTGGCAACACCACCAGAAATTGGTGCTGTCTTTCTTTGGATTGGTTGACTTCCCCTGAATTAGCCACTAACTAGTTACCTGCAGCGAAGATGTCAACTCCTGGTTAATCGATATCATTCTGCCCTCTGACTTCTTCTCCTCTGCTCCAACCCGTAACCATTCTCCCAAGTTCCCCTTTGTTCGCAGCTGATATTGGCAACAACTTAAATTGGGAGTTTCCTTTTTGGTTAAATGCCTGCAAAACGAAAGCTTTTTTTTTCCTTTCTATTGATCAATCTATCATCTCAGAGTAACCGATAGAGTGCCCAGCGAACGAATATCCAGAGAGTTTTTCATACTGAGGAATTGTGATTCCCCACAGATGTTGGAGCTGTTTAACAAACGTAGAAAAATAAACATTCAGCTGTTTTCTAAGCTGTTTGCAGCACTGACCAAAGAAAGAAAGAAAGAAAGAAAGAAAGAATGAAGATGGAGTCTTCTTCCCTTTTTCTATTTAATTTCAATTTAACTTCGGAAATTTGAGGTCTTGGAAAAATTAAGACTGTAGCATCTCAGCTCTGCTTTTTAAAACTCTGGAACTTCCCCCGTAGCACTTAATCCAAGTTGTTTTATCACAGCTTTCCCACTTCCTTTGTTATTAAAGCTAATTTACGTTAATGAGTAACTCTTTTAAATGACATCCCTCATCTTCCTCTCCCTTCTCATGTCTAATGCTTCCCTACTTTGTTTGCCCTCATGTATTTCTCCGTGGAAGATCTGTGAATATTATTTCTCAGTTGTTAATCAATTCATTGAAAGAAATACATGAGTTTCTTCTTCATGCTTCAAATCTTTCCTTCCTTCCTTCCTTCCTTCCTTCCTTCCTTCCTTCCTTCCTTCCTTCCTTCCTTCCTTCCTTCCTTCCTTCCTTCCTTCCTTCCTCCCTCCCTCCCTCCCTCCCTCCCTCCCTCCCTTCCTTCAATAAGTAACACGGTTGTTAAGTGAATCTGGCTTCCCCATTGACCTTGCTTTTCAGAGAGTCACGAAAGGTGATCACATAACTCTGGGACACTGCAACCATCATAAGTATGAATCAATTGCTAAGCATCCAAATAACAGAGTTGGAAAGAAAGGACCTTGGAGGTTTTCTAGTCCAACCCCCTGCTTAGGCAGGAAACCCTACACCACTTCAGACAAATGATTATCCAACATCTTCTTAAAAACTTCCAGTGTTGGAGAATTCACAACTTCTGGAGGCAAGTTGCTCCACCGATTAATTGTTCTGTCAGGAAATTTCTCCTCAGTTCTAGGCTGTTCCTCTCCTTGATCAGTTTCCACCCATTGCTTCTTGTCCTGCCCTCAGGTGCTTTGGGGAATAGCCCGACTCCCTCTTCTTTGTGGCAGCCCTTGAGATATTGGAACCCTGCTATCGTGTCACTCCTTCTTTTCATCAGACTAGACATATCCACTTCCAGCAACCGTTCTTTATATATTTTATCTTCAAGTCCCCTAATCATCTTCATTGCTCTTCTCTGCACTCTTTCCATAGTCTCAACATCTTTTTTTTACATCGTGGTGACCAAAAACTGGATGCAGTACTCCAAGTGTGGCCTTACCAAGGCATTATAAAGCGGTATTCACACTTCACATGATCTTGATTCTCTCTCTCTATTTATGCAGCCCAGAGCTGTATTGGCTTTTTTGGCAACTGCTGCACACTGCTGGCTCATATATAAATGGTTGTCCACTAGGACTTCAAGATCCCTCTCACAGTTACTATTATTGAGCAAGGTACCACATATAATGTACCTGTGCATTTTGTTTTTTTTTACCTAAATGTCTTCCTTCCTTCCTTCCTTCCTTCCTTCCTTCCTTCCTTCCTTCCTTCCTTCCTTCCTTCCTTCCTCCCTCCCTCCCTCCCTCCCTCCCTCCCTCCCTTCCTTCCATTCTCTCTCTCTCCCTCCCTCCCTCCCTTCTTTCCTTCCTTCCTTCCTTCCTTCCTCCCTCCCTACCCTTCCTTCCTTCTTCCTCTCTCCTCCCTACCCTTCCTTTCTCCCTTCTTTCCTTCCTTCCTCTCTCCTCCCTCCTCCCTCCTTCTTTCCTTCCTTCCTTCTTTCCTTCCTTCCTTCCTCCCTCCCTACCCTTCCTTCCTTCTTCCTCTCTCCCTCCCTACCCCTTCCTTTCTCCCTTCTTTCCTTCCTTCCTCTCTCCCTCCCTCCCTCCCTACCCCTTCCTTCCTTCCTTCCTTCCTTCCCTCCCTCCCTCCCTCCCTTTCTTCCTTCGTTCCTTCCTCCCTCTCTTCCTTCCCCTCCCTGCCTTCTTTTCCCCCTTCTCTTTCTCCTGAAGGTGGCAGTGAAAGAAAACACATCCCATTCCTTCTTCAACATTGGCCAAAATCAAATGGGCCAGCCCCCATCTTTTACCCCTGGCTCCTTGTATCCTGGACCATCCCCAAGGGAAAAAACAACAACACAGATGCCAGAAAACCCAAGTGTAAGGGGGGGAAATGTGGCTTCCTTGCCCTAGCCTCCTGTTTCCCACCAGCAGATCCCCCCACTACCACTTACCCCAGCTGTGAGCTTCCTAAATAAACGACTGGGCTGAACCACTTTGGGGTCCCCCCGCCACCCCCTCCCCAGCCTTTCTTTCCCCCCCCAAGATAATTGAGTATCATAATGGTGGGAAGGAATCAGGGCCGTCATTTGCTGCCTGTCAGATCTCAGAACTCATCTTCATGTCATCAGTCACCATTGAATCGGCGTGTCAGTTTTTCCAGCCTTCAGCACTGCTTGTTCACATTCCGTTCATTATCTCCAGCCCCGACCGAGCCCCCCCAGCTTTCCTCCTCTTTCTCCCTCTTCACCCCCCCCGCTTTCCACAACCCTTTAAATGCATCTTTGTGCGACTCCGAGTCGTCTGATTATGAATCGATGATCATGTGGTGTAAGAGAGATAGATGGCTTTTAGTTCCATCTTGTCTTCTCTAATTGTAAAATATTAGTTACATTAGACTGTGTCTTTTGATTAATGGAAGTTATTTGGAGTGGCCTGTCCGGCCTCCCCTTCTAAAGTCCTCCACTGACTTTTGAGAATTGAGTGATTTCACTTAAAGCAGACAAATAGGTTCTTCAGCAAGACGATAGCTAAGCTCTAATATCAGGAGCAAAGGAAGCCGGGGAGGCAGAATTGCTCCGTGTGCGAATTTGAGAAGTGGGGGTGGGTGGGTGTGGAGGAAAGATTCTTCTTTGATTAAACATACGGGCCATTTATGAATACATATGCATCCATGCTCGTTTGCAAAATCCAGCCATTCTCTTCCCTGGCTAGGATAACAGGGGACCTACGGCCGGGAGGATTTCAAATGGAATTAATCCAAGAGAGGTGAATTAAAAATATCTTTAGGGTGGAGGTAGCCGGTGTGTTGACACTTTGATATACTCTCCGTCAAAATATGTAGATACATGCATATACACACACACCTACTGATTTACACCAACGTGCAATGTTATCTCAAGCCGCCCCCACCTCTTATTATACTTTACACAGGATACGCCATCAACAAAAAT
Source organism: Ahaetulla prasina (assembly GCF_028640845.1). Classification (NCBI taxonomy): domain Eukaryota; kingdom Metazoa; phylum Chordata; class Lepidosauria; order Squamata; family Colubridae; genus Ahaetulla; species Ahaetulla prasina. The sequence goes on from NC_080550.1 coordinate 10,971,405, forward strand.
GTCTCTTCTGCTGTATCTCTGGAACCGTTTAAACATACGCCTCGACTTGTCCTGTAATGCAGAATTTATCTTATTTGGCACTATTTACTTAAACATGAAGTCTTATGATAAAGTCCTTGCTGTACAATTGGAATGGCGTTGGGTAACATCCTTTATTATAAGTAATCACGGCTCTATCTTTCAGTACAAATTCAAGGACATGTTCACTTTCAAGCTATCAGTTCAATTAGGAAAAGTCTATTTGCTGTCAATGTCTATATCTCATACCAAAAGAACGCACCAGTTCATAAACAAATCAAGGCTCTTTCTTCCCCCCTCCCCAGCCTTTCTTTCCCCAAGATAATTGAGTATCATAATGGTGGGAAGGAATCAGGGCCGTCATTTGCTGCCTGTCAGATCTCAGAACTCATCTTCATGTCATCAGTCACCATTGAATCGGCGTGTCAGTTTTTCCAGCCTTCAGCACTGCTTGTTCACATTCCGTTCATTATCTCCAGCCCCGACCGAGCCCCCCCAGCTTTCCTCCTCTTTCTCCCTCTTCACCCCCCCCGCTTTCCACAACCCTTTAAATGCATCTTTGTGCGACTCCGAGTCGTCTGATTATGAATCGATGATCATGTGGTGTAAGAGAGATAGATGGCTTTTAGTTCCATCTTGTCTTCTCTAATTGTAAAATATTAGTTACATTAGACTGTGTCTTTTGATTAATGGAAGTTATTTGGAGTGGCCTGTCCCGGCCCTCCCCCTTCTAAAGTCCTCCACTGACTTTTGAGAATTGAGTGATTTCACTTAAAGCAGACAAATAGGTTCTTCAGCAAGACGATAGCTAAGCTCTAATATCAGGAGCAAAGGAAGCCGGGGAGGCAGAATTGCTCCGTGTGCGAATTTGAGAAGTGGGGGTGGGTGGGTGTGGAGGAAAGATTCTTCTTTGATTAAACATACGGGCCATTTATGAATACATATGCATCCATGCTCGTTTGCAAAATCCAGCCATTCTCTTCCCTGGCTAGGATAACAGGGGACCTACGGCCGGGAGGATTTCAAATGGAATTAATCCAAGAGAGGTGAATTAAAAATATCTTTAGGGTGGAGGTAGCCGGTGTGTTGACACTTTGATATACTCTCCGTCAAAATATGTAGATACATGCATATACACACACACCTACTGATTTACACCAACGTGCAATGTTATCTCAAGCCGCCCCCACCTCTTATTATACTTTACACAGGATACGCCATCAACAAAAATGTCTCTTCTGCTGTATCTCTGGAACCGTTTAAACATACGCCTCGACTTGTCCTGTAATGCAGAATTTATCTTATTTGGCACTATTTACTTAAACATGAAGTCTTATGATAAAGTCCTTGCTGTACAATTGGAATGGCGTTGGGTAACATCCTTTATTATAAGTAATCACGGCTCTATCTTTCAGTACAAATTCAAGGACATGTTCACTTTCAAGCTATCAGTTCAATTAGGAAAAGTCTATTTGCTGTCAATGTCTATATCTCATACCAAAAGAACGCACCAGTTCATAAACAAATCAAGGCTCTTTCTTCCCCCCCCCCCCGCCTCCCAGCTTTCAACAGAACGCATTAGAACACCTTTGAATTGTACACAAAGAATTCAAAACAACAACAGCGAAGCAAAATCTCAAACGGTTTTTTGTTTGGTTTGGCTTGGTTTCCAATTCCCAGACTGAATTTGGGCTGTTATTCTTTCATTGCAGTCCTAGCAGTCGTAATATTAGCCGTCATAATATTGCAACTTTTGTCTTTTACTTGACTTTATGTTTGCATTTGTAAAATAAATAAATAAATGCATTTAGAGATTACCTTTTTGGGGGGTTTAAGCTTGCATTGGATTCTATCTGTAAAGTTCCCAATAGTATTTCCCTTTGATGTTGGCAGAAATAGTAAAACTATTTTTTTTGGGGGGGGGAATAGGATCGCTTAGAATATTCTGATATTCTGAATTAATTAGCCACAGAATCCAAACACTGCCATCTTCATATTCATTCATTTACCCTTATGAAAGACACATTGACTCTGTGAATGAGATGGGCCTTTCTTAAATATGGTAAATGAAATAAGGAAGGAAGGAACAGAATAGAATAGAATAGAATAGAATAGAATAGAATAGAATAGAATAGAATAGAATAGAATAGAATAGAATAGAATAGAATTTTTTATTGGCCAAGTATGATTGGACACACAAGGAATTTGTCTTGGTGCATATGCTCTCAGTGTACATAAAAAGACCAGTGTCAGGCCTGGAAACCATACTAGACTTTAGGGTTCCAGACACTGCCACATTTTTCCCCTGAGGGGAAGAAGAGGGGTTGAGGGGTATGGTAACATTCTTCAAGCGTTCAAGGTCGGATGGTGTTCACATCTGCAGGAAGAGTGGTGAGAAGATATTCGAATGAACTGGGAGAACGTGGGACCATGTGACCAGCAAAGGGGTCAGGGGGGTGGGACTCTTGGGGTTTGTATAACTGGGAAAAGAATCCGGAAGTTCAGTTTTGGAATTTCACTCATCGTGTGCCAGTTTCCTCATGCTAGTAAAGAACTCTGAAAGACAATGGCTTCTGAGTTTTTTTTATGCAGAAGAGGTTTTTCTGGAACCCTGACAACCAGATACATTCGTCAAGAATCATAAGAATAGAATAGAATAGAATAGAATAGAATAGAATAGAATAGAATAGAATAGAATAGAATAGAATAGAATAGAATAGAATTTTTTATTGGCCAAGTATGATTGGACACACAAGGAATTTGTCTTGGTGCATACGCTCTCAGTGTACATAAAAGAAAAGATACCTTCATCAAGAATCATAAGGTACAACACAGAAGGAAGGAAGGAAGGAAGGAAGGAAGGAAGGAAGGAAGGAAGGAAGGAAGGAAGGAAGGAAGGAAGGAAGGAAGGAAATTTTTCAGCTTCTTATAGGACATTCTACAAGCAGGGATGTCCAACCTTGGCAACTTTAAGACCTGTGGACTTCCAGCTCTCAGAATTCCCCAGCCACTATGGCTGGCTGGGGAATTCTGGGAGTCAAAATCCAGAAGTCTTAAAGTTGCCGAGATTGGACACCCCTTCTCTATAGTGATAATTTTAATCTTCCAAAAGAGCTGCCTCTGTTATCTTTTATACTTTATTTATTTGGCCAAGTGTGGTTAGGCACACAAGGAATTTGTCTTCCTTTTCATTCAGTGTACTCACAAAACAACAACAGCATCCAAATATAATAATACCAAATACCAAATACTAATAATACTAATACTAAATGATAATACTAAAATAATACTAAATGCTAATTATTGCTAATAATTACCAAATAAAGGAAAATTCAAGGAGATATAATAAGTGACGATTTCTGGCAATAATTACTTTTTGTTTTTGACAATGTTCACACCCTTTCCTTCCATGCCTTCCCTTCAACATATTCAGCGTTTTTTCCCCTGACTGTAATGTGTTTCAAATAGAGGGATTGTATTTTTTTTTCAGGCAGCAAATTTCTCCTTTGTTATGCAAGAACCTCAATAAATGAAACTTTAATATAATTCTGTGTACAAAGCTATGCAGACATAAAAATCAGCCATGCATAGAAACCACTGCTGTCTGGGAAGTTTGTTTTTTAAATCTTAAAAAAAAAAAAAAACTTAGTGTATATTTTTTTTAAAGAAACTCAAAGTCTATCATCTTTTTTAAAGGAAAAAAAAAACATAACTAACACTGTGAAATGGCAATTACTACACCCACCCTTCTCCAAAGTTATTTTTTTAAAAGACTGTTTCATCTTCTTTATCTGGGATAAATCAACACAATTCACTCCATTTGGGTGAAATCAGCATTGCATTCCGCTTTTTTGACACAGGCAAGGCAATTCTTAGCAAATCAACACTCTCTTTATCACCAAAATCTGCCTTCGATTTTAGAGTTAGAGGCTAGAATTTTTGGTGGAATGGATAGGTTACAAAATGGCTTGAAAGGCCTTGATCATGGATGCTCATATCTTTCACATCTGAATGGTTTTTTCCCCCTCTAAAACACTGATCTAGGATCAGTCAACACCTTGAACCATGAACTCAAAGCAAGGGCTTGCGTAACGAGAGAGAGAGAGAGAGAGAGAGAGAGAGAGAGAGAGAGAGAGAAAAGCAAGCAAGCCTCACCCGAAATAACCAAATTACTACGTTGTATGAACGCTGGCTTTAGGTCTCTCTTTGTTCTGATTTAAACATGAAGCACAAACCTAGGGTCATTCATGGATTCATTGGATGTACAGGGCCACTACAGGTGGAGCTCTCACCTCACAATCAGGAGGCTATGAGCTTGATCCTAGGTAGAGGCAGATATTTCTCTCTCTGAGCACAATGAATAAATATCGGCTGTGAACTCTGCATTGGCAACAGGAAGGGCATCCAGCCAGTAAACACTCATAATCATTAAAAAAAAAAGTTAACCATACAACGTTGAAGCAAACTTAAGAGTAGAGCATGCAAAAGCCAAAACAGGATTTATTGTCTTATGAACCAGGATCAAAGGCATCACTGCCTACTCATTGCTTGGATACTGTGGATGGAAGCAGAGGTGGATTTCATCAGGATCTGACCAGTTCTGGAGAACCTGTAGTAAAATTCTGACTGACCCCGCCCCCATCTATTCTCTGCCTCCTGAATCCCAGCTGATTCGGAGGAAATGGGGATTTTGCAGTAACTTTCCCCTGGAGTGGGCTGGGAATGGAGATTTTACAGTATCCTTCCCCTGCGACGCCTACCAAGCCACACCCACCGAACAATGCCACGCCCACCAAGCCACACCCACCGAACAATGCCACGCCCACCAAGCCACACCCACCGAACCGGTAGTAAAAAAAAAATTGAAACCCACCACTGGATGATAGCTGATAGCTCCATGAAAACTGTAATATATACACACAGAACTAAGTGTAGGTATAAGATCTGGCCAAACAATGCTCAGAGAGGTGAAACAGGAAGTTAGGAGAAGACAAATATTTACTTACTTATTTAAATGTGGCTGCAAAGAAAACAGCATGTAATTGAGAGCCAAGATATAATGGGATCAGATCAGCCTTTCCTATTTTGCTTTGGGCTCAGTCTTCTGTCCAATTCTTGCTCCACTGTAACCTAAACAGAAAAAGGGAACACAAATGATGAGCAGAATAGATACCAAAACATCTGCAGGAAGATTGGAGGAAACCAAACATTTGGTTTTGAAAAAAGCTAAGAAGGCGTATTATGGAAAAGTTTCATAACCAGACTCCTAAATACATGGCAGCAAACATTCAAAGCTGGCTTTGAAGGCCAATTTCTTGGCCTCTTTTAAATTTCCTTTTAAACTTTGATCAATTTTGTTTTCATAGAGACAAGGATGGGTTTTTGTTGTTGTTGTTTTTAAAAAAGGGATTATTGCTTACCAAAATTCATATCAACTCTATGAAAGCAGAGCTGACACGTATTCTGGTAGGGTCCGTCAACTCTAAGTACCTTTTAGGTCATCTTGCTAGAGGGTTGGATTAGTCATTGATCCCTCATTTCTGTTGGAGGCAGAATTGGGACGTCCACCTCTTCTTAGGCGAATGACATCTTTTGATTAACAAGAACTTTGGAACAGTTTATGGCTGGGGAAACCAATGTATGTGGTGCTGTTCAAAATCCATGCCATGGAATCTTAAGAAGGACCAGTTAACATGCCTCAAAACTGTTCGTGTCCCACTGTTGATGATCAGCTGGAGGCTAAAACATATGAAGAACGGTTGCAGGAACTCGGTATGTCTAGTTTAATGAAAAGGACTAGGGGAGACATGATAGCAGTGTTCCAATATCTCAGGGGTTGCTACAAAGAAAAGGGAGTCAAGCTGGTCTCCAAAGCACCTGAGGGTAGAACAAGAAGCAATGGGTGGAAACTAATCAAGGAGAGAAGCAACTTAGAACTAAGGAGAAATTTCCTGACAGTTAGAACAATCAATCAGTGGAACAACTTGCCTGCAGAAGTTGTGAATGCTCCAACACTGGAAATTTTTAAGAAAATGTTGGATAGATAGAAATGGTGTAGGGTTTCCTGCCTGGGCAGGGGGTTGGACTAGAAGACCTCCAAGGTCCCTTCCAACTCTGTTATTATATTATGTTATAGTTCAGTGGAAGGGGAGGGCGCAACTCAGACGTGGTATTCACTTATCTTCACTACCGGTTCCCAAATGGGAGTGGGTGCACGCTCTTGCTTCATTCGCAGCTCCACACATGCACATAACCTTCTGCACATGCTCAGAGCATCAAAAATGGGACGTGATGATGTTCGGGTGGGTGGGCAGAGCCTCCCGCACCTGCTGCTACCAGTTCTCCCGAACCGATTAGAACCGGCTGAATATCATCACTGGTGCGAGTGGCGCAGACTGCTAAGACAGTCTATTATTAACAGCAGCTGCTTGCAATTACTGCAGGTTCAAGTCCCACCAGGCCCAAGGTTGACTCAGCCTTCCATCCTTTATAAGGTAGGTAAAATGAGGACCCAGATTGTTGGGGGCAATAAGTTGACTTTGTATATAATATACAAATGGATGAAGACTATTGCTTGACATAGTGTAAGCCGCGCTGAGTCTTCGGAGAAGGGCGGGATATAAATGCAAATAAAAAAAACAAAACACCCACGGTGTGGGAGAATCAATGGAAGCGGATTCCCGTTCACTAGTCTATTGCTCTACTTAAAAGATCCCACAATTTGGGGTGGTTGCACACTCAATCATATGTAAGGCTTCAGAATACGCAGGCTATTTTTTTTTTTTTTTTTGAGGGCAGATGGTGCCGTGCGCTTTACTGCTTATTCCTTCTGCGGCTTCTCATATGCACGGCTGATGTGCATCCTGAATTCTTTGTGTCTTGCTAAAATCTCTAATCTAAAACAGGCAATCAAGCACCGAGACAGAGATTCTGAAAGCACAGCCATAGCTTTTAAAGGAAGAGGTGGAGAGGGTGGTGGTGGAAGGAGGCGAACAAATCAGTGGTTAAGAAGCAGATGTGTTTGCTGGGGAAAAACAAAACAACAAAACAAAACACGGAGGTTATCAGAAATCGCAAAATCGGGAGAAATATATACAATTAGGCAACCTCACATGTTTCTGTCCTGGACAAGGTGACTATTGATGGGTGATCCCCAAGTAATCATCTGGAAGAAGATCGTACATATGGAGATGCCCAGGGAGAGACACAAGTAGGCACAGAGGCAAACACAATTTGAAAAGAGATTTCTTTTCATACTTTTTTATATTGCTTTGGTCAGCAAACATATTACACCGTCGGCAACTGCACCATTTCAGCCTTGGTTCCATTTTATTTATTTATTTGTTTATTTGGCATTGAGATCCATTTGGAAACAAGGCCACCTTCCGAGCGCAATTGTCTTGATGGAGAGGAAGGAAGGAAGGGACCAGGAAAAACCAAACAAACAAATAAAAGAGTCATCATAAAAATTCTCTCTGTCTCTCTCTCTCTTTCCCCAGCTCTCTCTTTCTCCCTCCCTCCCTCCCTCTTTCTCTTTCTCCCTCCCTCCTTCTCTCTCTCTCTCTTTCTCCCTCTCTCTCTTTCTCTCTCTCTCTCCTTCTCCTTCTCTCTTTCTCTCTTTTTCTCCCTCTCTCTCTCTTTCTCCCTCCCTCCCTCTCTTTCTCCCTCCCTCTCTCTTTCTCCCTCTCTCCCTCTCTCTTTCTCCCTCCCTCCTTCCCTCCCTCTCTCTCAATTTCTCTTTTCTTCCTTCCCCATTTTTTTAAAATGACCTTTGCTATACTTTATTTTTTTATTATTATTATTATTTTATCCCATAGCTGGCATTTCTCCTTCTGAGCATCTGAAAGTCATTAGAGATTCTCCAGCCTATCAGGTGATGATATAAAGGAGCTGAGCACGATTCTAAGCAAGACATGGGGCATTTTTCTCCTATGGGGTGCGTGCGTGTGTGTGTGTGTGTGTGTATGTGTGCACGTGCGTGTGTGCGCATCATTGAAGAGCAAATCAAAAACATTCGGCAAATGAATGATATTAGCAACACCGATAATAATGTGAAAAGCCTACTTTTTTCCCCTCCCTCCTCTCCTGAGCACTCGCTTCCTCCCTCATTTCTAAGAGAATGGCTTTGCCGGGCGGACGTGGGTGAAACAGTTTTACTCACAGATGGTAGTTCTGGCATCAGATGGAATTTATATAACAGTAATTCTGATACTCTGCCAAAATAGTACTGAAAACACCAGGGAGATAGTACGAGGCAAGTCATGTGGCTTTGCCAAGCTCGTTGTGGGAAGGTTTCTTTTCTTTTCTTTTTTGAGGGGGGAGGGTTGTAGGGAGGAGGAGGAGGAGGAGGAGGGAGGGGAAAAATCCCTTTCACAATCTCCATTTTTTGTGTGTTATGGTTTTAGCCTAAAGGGTCAGAAATGGCGCTCAACTTTGCCACAAGCAAAAAAAAAACCCCAAAACACATTTCTCTCTGTCTGTCTGTCTGTCTGTCTCTCTTTCTTATAAGAGAGAGAGCTTCCCAGATGTTGGAACTGCTGGCAGGAGATGGGGAAGGGGCAGAAGTGGCTTCTGAGGATATCTCTGGCTTTACATGGATGAATGATGAGAACGTTCAAAGATGGCGGCTGTAGAGTTCTCAAGGGGAATGTTTTTTCCAGGGTACTAGGCTAAGTTCATTGACCTCTTCTGGCACAAGTCAATAAGGACTGGTTTTTTACTTCTTCATCATCATCATCATCATCACCATCACCATCACCACCATTATTATTATTTACTTTATTCATTAAATATGACAGTCAACTGAACATTCAAAAATGCATCACAAATACCATTGACTGGTGCTAATGGTTGATACGGGTTGCTGCCAGCGTACTACTACTACTGCTGCTACTACTACTACTACTACTACTACTACTACTACTGTTGTTGTTGTTTACTTTATTCATTAAACATGAAACTTAGTCAGCTGAACATTCAAAACTGCATCAGAAATACCATTGACTGGTGCTAATGGTTGATACGGGTTGCTGCCAGCATCCTAGGTATCAACCAAGTACCTTCTTAAGATACATAATGTTCCAAGTAGCGCAGTTTTTTGGCAGTTCTGCTGGTGTTATAGCAGGAAGCAGCAATTTGTTGATGTATCTTATAAAATTTTTGGACATGGTACCAAGTGCCCCGATGACAATGGGAATATCATTGTGACATGTTTCATCCATAGCCATGTAGTTTCGATGGCCAGATCATGATATCTTCTCCTTCTCCTTCTCCTTCTCCTTCTCCTTCTCCTTCTCCTTCTCCTTCTCCTTCTCCTTCTCCTTCCTCCTCCTCCTCCTCCTCCTCCTCCTCCTCCTCCTCCTCCTCCTCCTCCTCCTCCTCTTCTTCTTCTTCTTCTTCCTCTTCTTCTTCTTCTTCTTCTTCTTCTTCTCCTCCTCCTTCTTCTTCTTATTATTATTATTATTATTATTATTATTATTATTATTATTATTATTATTATTATTTTTATTTGAAGAGAAACACATAGCCATATTATATGCTGTTACAACAAAACGTCTCCACTTAGGTTCTTCCAATGCGCCATAAAATCAGGGTCCAATCAGGGTTGAATTGAACCATATAATAACAGAGTTGGAAGAGACCTTAGATATCTTCAAGTCCAATTCCCTATTTGAGTAGGAGACCCTCCTTTTACCATTCCAGACAAATGGTTGTCCAGTGTCTTTTTGAAAACCTCAGTGATAGAAAACCCACAACTTCCAGAAGTGATCCACTAATTTGACTGCTTAATTGTTCTCATGGTCAGGAAATTTCTCTTTAATTCTAGGTTGGTGCTTTTCTTGATGAGTCTCCACCCATTGCTTCTTCTCCTGCCCTCAGATGCTTTGGAGAATGGGTCTATCCCCTCCTGTGTGTGACAGCACTCAAATATTGGAAGACTGCTCTCACGTCACCCCCAGCCCCTCCCTTTGTTAAACAAATTTAGTTCTGAAATGGAACTTTCTGTTTGCTATGCTGTGTCTACAAGGCCTTTCCAGCTATGTTCCCAAGATGAGAAGAAGCAGTGAAGCATTATGAAGGTTTTATATTTTAAAATAGTTCAAATGCCGCATGTTCTCTCTCTCTCTGTGTGTGTGTCTCTGTCTCTCTTTCTCTCTGTCTGTCTGTCTCTCTCTGTGTGTATGTCCCTCCCTTCCTCCCTCCCTCCCTCCGTTAATCCCAGGGTAATTCTCAACATCTTGTTTTTAACATTTTGTTAAATGTTAAAAACCAAAGTGAAACCGCTTATATGTTCTTCCCATCCTCTACCTGTGTTGTAAGAACCATTTCAATCATCCAGGAGACAGTGTTCCAATACCTCAGGGGCTGCCACAAAGAAGATGGAGTCAAGCTATTCTCCAAAGCACCTGAGGGCAGGACAAGAAGCAATAGGTGGAAACTAATCAAGAAGAGAAGCAACTTAGAATTTAAGGAGAAATTTCCTGACATTGAGAACAATTAATCAGTGGAACGGCTTGCCTCCAGAAATTGTTAATGCTCCAAAACTGGAAGTGTTTAAGAAGAGATTGGACAGCCATTTGTCTGAAGTGGTGGAGGGTTTCCTTCTTGAGCAGGGGGTTGGACTAGAAGACCACCAAGGTCCTTTCCAACTCTGTTATTTCCATTCCATTCCATTCCATTCCATTCCATTCCATTCCATTCCATTCCATTCCATTCTATTCTATTCTATTGTAATTTCCAGGCAGCCTTTCCTCTCATGTTCAAAAATTACTCTTTTTGCTCTACTTTGGCCAATAGAACTTTATAGAATATTGTTATTGAGTGAGCAGAATTTTTTTTAACACCTCTGGTTATCCCTGGGAAACGTTCTCATCCTAAAAGCTCCTGAAAACTTTCATTACGGGAACGCAGTCGGTAGGAGCCATTTCAGTGGGCCCACCAATAGGGGAGAGAACTTAATCCCTCCTCCCCCTTTTGAAATGTATATTGTGAGACTCATAAAGCAGAATAGCTTCATCAAAGCCATTATTGTATATTGGACAAATGCATTTATTCAGCATTTTCCACCATCCATATTATTATGTTCCTGCTTTAGGGCCATTCTGGACTACTGGGTAATATATACAGTATTTGAGAATATTTGCTGCACAGAATAAAAAATATGACAGAAGTTTATTGAAGAGAGGGAAGGGAAATCTAAATGCACAGCAGTAGTCACTAGCCACGTTATCGCTTGTTGTAATGTGATGCCAGTTTTGGAAAACGGGAACAGTTCCCAAAGACCATCATGCTTTTGAACTTCATCCCTGGCTTTGGGACATGGAATCACAGGTAGAAGTACTGGTGTTCCCCTCACAAATGATGGGAAGTTGAGGAAATAATGGTTGTCGAGGCCTACAAGGTGAATAAGTCATCCGAAGTGTCTTGTTTAACTCCTTTTCTATGTACTGATCTCACCCTGTGAATTCCTCTGTTGCGTTTTTATTTCTTTTTGTTATTCCTTCAGATGGGCTAGCTAGACAGTTACAAATCTGTCTTGAAGATTTTTGTGAAACGTTTGGTAATGAGTACGTAACGGCTTACATCTCCCTTCTAGCTCATACAGACAGATTATCGATTTTGTTCTCACACTTTGGAATTCTTATAGGAGAACCCATTTGTTGGTGGTTCCCTTCTAATATTTCTTCAGGGACACATGTTGTAATGGATGATGATAATGATGATGATATCTATTCATTCATGTCCATCTCTTAGCGATTCAATGAGCCGGGTCTCTCCACATCTTCTGGGGTGACCTGATAGCAGTATTTCAATATCTCAGGGGCTTTCATAAAAAAGAGGGAGTCAACCTATTCTCCAAAGCACCTGAGGGCAGGACAAGAAGCAATGGATGGAAACTAAGCAAGGAGAGAAGCAACCTAGTACTAAGGAGAAATTTCCTGACTATTATGACAATTAATCGGTGGAACAACTTGCCTCCAGAGGTTGTGAATGCTCCAACACTGGAAGTTTTTAAGAAAAGATTGGATAACCATTTGTCTGAAATGGTGTAGGGTTTCCTGCCTGGTTAGGAGGTTGGATTAGAAGACCTCCAAGGTCTCTTCCAACTCTGTTATTCTATTCTATTCTATTCTATTCTATTCTATTCTATTCTATTCTATTCTATTCTATTCTATTCTATTCTATTCTATTCTACTGCTTTAAGTTTTTCTATGTTCTGGCTGGTGTCAGCTTTTAGGGTATCTTTCTAATTTAGTTTATTGTCACTTCCTCAACTGTGCTGTTGATCATACATGTAACTTCAATGCCAGAATTCTCAACTGCATCCATGCTACTTGGAAAATTCTCTGCATTGAAATCCTCACCTCTAGAAAGCCTGAGGAAAACTGGTTGGTAGCACAGATGCTTTGTTCAAGTGATCTGTCCTGTTATAGGAACTGCCATTTAAGTTTCTGAGGTTGCCTTACCTTGTGCCAAATCACTACTCAGCCAAGCTTTTTAGAAATGGGTAACCTGATGCCTCCTAGTCATTTGTGATGATACATCCCACAGTTCTTTGCCTTGGGCCACCACATTGATTTATGTGGACTTCAAAACATCTGGAAAGCAAATTGTGACTGAATGTTTTCCTTCTGAGACGAAACTTCCCAATAATTTTGAGAACTGCCAAAATAATCCTGATAATAACTGGAAGAAGAAGGAGGAGAAAGAAAGAAAGAAAGAAAGAAAGAAAGAAAGAAAGAAAGAAAGAAAGAAAGAAAGAAAGAAAGAAACTAAAGGGTAAATTTTGCATCTGTCTGCACGTCTCTAATTTATTTATTTGCTGGCTTACATTGTATTGAAAAGAAATGGATATCCTTGGGCTCTGGTTTATTGCCCCTTTGATAGCTTTTAATGCTTACGGCTGGACAATCCTTATTCCTTGGGTCTTTCTCTGAATCTTAGCATCAATGAATGTTTGCATGTGCGATACATTTTCTATTTGCATCTGCGTGTGCAAATAACATCCACACAAATACACAAAACAATAAAACATAGCATAGCGGGATGAGCAGAAGGCTTTTTGAGTAATGGGCTATTGGCATTTTTTCTTTGAAATTACCGTTTCTTGCTGTTTTGGGAGCGAGCCATGATTTTGCTGCTATTAGTACACCCGTAACAATCTGGAATTAATTCCTCATCTCAGCCATATGACTGTTCTAATGGTCTTTTTTACACTTCTGAACTTCATATGTGCCTTTTAATATGACAAAGATTAGGATTTTTTTTTCCTGGTGTAATGGAATCTGGAATTTGGATTCATTAGAAAAAAGTCAGAATTAATTTTGCTTGACCATGGAGATAAACAACCTTTAATGTTGATTACCTTTACCGTCACTCATATGTAGGTATTTCTTTGTTGTGCTTTAAAATAATGGCTGCTTATTGATACCAATAAATTAGTAGGGATTAGAATGACAGGAGGTGATCTGTTGATTCTCATGAAAATTTGGATGCAAGTCAGAGATGTATGCATGCTCTCAATTATTTTCTTCTCCATGAAGAATTTCCTCAAGTAGACCGTTATGGATTCTGAAGATTCTCAAGAATACAATGAGTTCTTTCATCAAAAGAAAGATCTGTTGGTATAAATAATAGATCATGCTGATCAGAATGAATTTTTATTAGTCATCTAGCTATCTAAAATAGACAGGTGCAATCAGTGGTGGGATTCAGCCAGTTCGCACCACTTCAGGAGAACCGGTTGTTAACTTTCTGAGCAGTTTGGTGAACTGGTTGTTGGAAGAAATCATTAGGGCAGAGAACCGGTTGTTAAATTATTCGAATCCCACCACTGGGTGCAATTATACATCAGTTCGGAGTTACCATGGGTGGTCAGTTACTGATAACAACATAATTTTGGAAACTTTCTTTGTAAATTTCACATTGGAACTTCCTTGCCGCTTAACTTTGTTGTTGTTGTTAGTTGCGAAGTCGTGTCCGACCCATCGTGACCCCATGGACAACTTTCCTCCAGGCCTTCCTGTCCTCTACCATCCCCCGGAGACCATTTAAGCTCACGCTGACTGGTTCGGTGACTTCATCCAGCCACCTTGTTCTCATTCACAACGAATTGTGGCAAATTCTCAAAGAGATGGGAGTACCAGACCATCTTATTTGTCTCTTGAGAAACCTATATGCAGGTCAAGAAGCAAAGGTGAGAACTGGACACAGAACCACTGATTGGTTCAAAATTGAGAAAGGAGTTCAGCTAGGCGGTATGCTGTCGCCCTGCCTATTTAACTTCTATGCAGAGCACATCATGAGAAAGGCGGGGCTAGATGAATCCCAAATTGGAATTAAGATTGCTGGGAGAAATATCAACAACCTCTGATATGCAGATGATACCACTCTAATGGCAGAAAGTGAAGAGAAACTAAAGAGCTTCTTGATGTGGGTGAAGGAGGAGAGTGCAAAAGTTGGCTTGAAACTCAACATTAAGAAAACTACAGTCATGGCTCCCGGCCCTCTCAATTCCTGGCAAATAGATGGGGAAGAAATGACAGATTTTACTTTCCTGGGCCACTTAACTAGAAGTCATCAAATCATTTATGTAACTATAGTCAAAATTGTAAACAGCTTCCTTCTGACTCTTTATAAAAATGGTCTTTCTATCCATCTGTTTGTCTGCCTGCCTGCCTATCTATCAGATGATCGATGAATGGATAAAGATAGATTAAATAGATAAATATGAACCTAATTATTTGGTTGTGCAGAATCATGGACCTGAAATCTGCAAAGGGGACAATCTCGTGTTCAAGAGTAGATAGGAAGAACTCAAGTCTTAAATACATTCTACATGCATTGTGAGTTCAATAATGCTGCCTCTAAGAAAACATCAGATTATCACCTTAGATGTCTTTGGTATGTAAGTTTGAGACCTATACTTGTCTTAGCTCTGTTTAGCATCAGCACAAAGTGGCAGGTTCTTTTTTCATGCCTGTTTTAATCTATGGATTATTGTACATATTATTTTGCCTAATATGTCATATTTTTTTTCCGCAAACCTTTTTCTGTAATCATATTTAAATCTGTAGCTCTAAGCTTCAAAATTCTGTCTCGGCTAAGAAGATGAGTTTCTTACAAGCATACAGCAATTGGAACTCCGTCTTCAGACTGTGCCTTTCTTAAATGTGATGCAATTTTTGGCTCAAAGAAAAGTATCAGATTACGTTTAAAAAGTGTGTGCATGTAAATAGATATTTAAATATGGATCACTGATCACTGATAAAAGCTGAAAGCCGGGATATTATTTACGTACCTCTTCGGTACATTCCCTGTGATGCTTAATTGCATTCACAAACCAGGGCAGATGAGACTTCTTGAAATGATCAAAGGAATTTTTTTTTTCTGAATTTATATCTGAAGCAATCCACCTTAATGAAAAAAGATAAATTGCTTTAAAACAGCTAGGACCGAGTGTGTCAAGTAAACTTAGCCCATGACTTCTTGCAGGGATGTGTAATTGTTGGGGAAGAGGCTTTCTTCAAAACGGAAACTCCATTTTGGAAAGAGAGTTGGGCAAAGAATGAAGACCATGATAAGTAGAATAACAGAGTTGGAGGGACCTTGGAGGTCTTCTAGTCCAATCCCTTGCTTATGCAGGAAAGCCTACATCACTTCAGACAACATCTTCTTAAAAACTTCTAGTGTTGGAGCATTTACAATTTCTGCAGGCAAGTCGCTCCACTGATTAATTGTTCTAACTGTCAGGAAATTTCTCCTTAATTCTAAGTTGCTTCTCTCCTTGATTAGTTTCCACACATTGTTTCTTGTCTTGCCCTCAGGGGCTTTGGAGAATAGCTTGACTCCCTCTTCTTTGTGGCAGCCCCTGAGATATTGGAACACTGCTATCATGTCTCCCCTAGTTCTTCTTTTCATCAAACTAGACATACCCAGTTCCTGTAACCGTTCGTCATAAAGTTAGGAAAATCATATGTAAGTAAAAGACAGGCCTCATTCAAAGGTGTCACAACCTGCCACTAAATTATTGGTAGTCCTATTTGAAGGTAAGATGGCCCTTTAAAAACAGGGGCTTACTGGTCTTCACACAATTGCAGCTGTGGCAGCATTCATGCGATCAGAATTTTGTCGTTTGGTCACCAGCATGTTTTGACAACAAATTGCAGCGCCACCGGGATCGCCATTTGTGACCTTCTCAGAGTAATTCTGACAAGTGAAGTCAATGAGGGAAGCTGGATTCGTTTAATGATCGCAGCAAAAAAAATAATAAACCATAAAAATCAGGCACTACTCACTGAACGACCGCATCACACTTCATGAAAGAGGTTTCCATCCCAATTGTTGTCGTCGGGAACTGTAGGCTCCTATTTTTCAAGACACAGATCACCTATAGAGTAGCTGGGATATATGTTCCCACCTATTATCATCGGAAAGATACTGTGCGGGAAATCAGCAGTGGGTTACGCTAGTTACAGAAGCATCGGGGGGGCTCATTTAGAATGGCCATATACAAACACAAGAGGGGTGCACAACTAGTCCTCAACGTAGGACCGCAATTGGGATATAAACCTCTGTCAATAAGTGAGGTGGTTCTAAGTTGAGGACTAGCTGTACAAGCTTCTCATCAGTGGTGGGTTTCACATGTTCTTACCACCAGTTCACCATGCGTGTGACTTTCCAGTGCATGCGCCCGGCCTTCCGCGCATGCACTTTGCTTGTGCGTGCACCTTCCACGCGTGTGCTCAGCCTCAAAAATGGGGCTAAATAGGATGGCATTACGCCTGGGTGGGCCCACCTGCAGTTGCCGCTACCGGTTCACTTGAACCGGCATGAACCAGCTGAATACCATCTCTGCTTCTCATGTTTGCGTACGGCCATTCTAAATGAGTCCCCCAATGCTTGGACTTTTTGCAATTAGCATAACCCCACTACTGGTTTCCCTTACAGCAGGGGTCCCCAACTCCCGGTCTATGGAACGGCACCAGGCCACGGCACGCCAGAAACCGGGCTGCACAAACAAGTGAAGCTCCACGCACGTGATGCAGGCAGCACGTAAAACCACACACACCCCTCTGTTCCCCAGAAAGACCTCTCTCCATGGAACCAGTCCCTGGTGCCCAAAAGGTTGGGGGATGCTGCCTTACAGTATCTTCCAAATAGCTGGAACATAACATCCCAGCTACTCTATATGTGATCAACTACGTCTTGAAAAATAGGAGCCCACCACAGCTCCCCAACTATCATCTGATAAAAATGGTATAAATTACTTGCCTCCTTATCTATGCCTGTATATTTTAAGATCTTGCAGCCTGCAACCAGTTTTGAGCAGTAATTAATGGCTGGTGTTACCCAGGAGAAATGGGCGTTCTGCTTTGGCTCCTAGTTACCAGCCAATTGCAGATGTTGTTATCTTCCGTAAGACAGAAGATCTCCAGGAATGCATTTTTTTTAATCCCCTTTTCTTGTGTGAACTGGTGCTTCAACAATGCACCATACTTCTATCTCTCTTCTACTTTTTTGACCCTCACTGTGTATACATATCTATATATTATTCATACCGGATTAAAAATTGATATGCTCTTTACCGCTGTGGCAGAGCACAGTGACAATACAAATTAACTTATTGTGTACTTAACTTTTCACAATGTGAAATTTGATGCCCCCCCCACCAAAAAAAGTTGGGGATAGAAACAGCAACAACCACCACCGAGTGGAAAGTTAATGCTTTCCTGCTCATTTAAGACAGTTGAATTAATCAGCAACAACTGACATACTTGTGTGCAGACAGTTATCTTTGGATGTCTTTTTAACATGGGCAGGGTGGGGGGATGTGAAATACCAATGCTGAAGACTTAAGGATGCTTCTTGGGGAAATATGGGGCTCAAATCCAAGTAGAGATGCAAAGGAAAGCATTTAGAGTTATGATAAAGTACTGGTTAGTTATTTGACCCTTTCCCACACCCTACACCCCCAAAAAAACCTTTTGGGTAGGTGCTTAATGAATTACAGCTAATCTGGAATAATGTTTGCTCTTGATTAAGCCTGCTCACTCGATGGTAGTCACTGGCATCAAATACCTAGATCCTCCAGAACTACAAAAACTAGGTCTATTAACACTAGAGTTTGGTCACAGCTTTGAAGGATGAGAAGGAACTCCAAGATCAAAGAGAAAGGATCCATCTTTTTCCGATTCTATTCCTGCTTCCTGGATTTTGACTCCCTATTTTTTAGGAACTCTGACCATTAGGCTTTGCACCAACTCTGGACTCCATGGTTCTCAAATGGCTGAGTGTGTGAGATTTTCTCAACTGAATGTCTTTCTCTTCTCTTTCTCTTTTCAACTCGCTAAACCAGAGGTGTCAAACTCAAGGCCCACAGGGCCGGGCTGGAAACAGTGGTGGGATTCAAATAATTTAACAACCAGTTCTCTTCACTAATGACTGGCTGGGTAGGTGTGGCTCGGTGGTCATGTGACTGGGTGGGCATGGCCATCACTCACATCAATGGGTGCTTTGCCTTAGCTGATACAATGTAATAAGGGTTAACCTGAGAGGCAGCTTCTGTAAGCAGGGCAATAAAGATTAGGGTAGAAACACCACCAAAATGTTTCCTTCCTGCCTTCCTTACAGGATTAGCCCTGTAAAGTGGAAAAAAACAAAGTAAGATTTCTTCCAACAACCGGTTCTCCGAACTACTTAGGAAGTTAACAACCGGTTCTCCCGAATAGGTGCAAACCGGCTGAATCCCACCACTGGCTGGAAATATCAAAGGACTGGCCTGCAGTGTCTCTGCTGGCCAAAATGGGCCATGAGCAGGCCCCCCATGGTCTGTTTTCAGCCTCCTGCAGCACTCTGCTGGCCGTGCCGAGGCCTCGCAAGGACCCCATGTGGCCCATTTTTGTCCCACCGGCCTACAGCAGCACTCTCTACAGCCCATTTTTAGCTGGATGAGTGCTGCTGGAGGCTGGGGAGGCTGAAAATGGGCCACATGGGAGCCTCAGGAGGCCTTCGTGTGGCCCGTTTTTGGCCAGCAGAGTAACTTCTGCGTTACTTCTGGAGATTAACACAGCTGAGGCATGGCAATCCACTCTGCCGCACAAATCAGCTAAGAGGATAAGGTAAGTAAAGCACGCAGAGATGGGCGGGTGGGCCCACTTGATCATCGGAGCGAACCGGTTTGCTCTCAGCTGATCGTTGGAGCTACCGGTATGCCCAAACCGGTCTGAACTGGGTGAATCCCATCCCTGAATAGGAATCAGATAAACATAGAAGTGAGGAGGTTCATTCTTCTCTGTAACATAGTTGTGAAGGATATGCTTCCCTGCATCTGCGCAGAGAGCCCAAGCAGGAACAAAGGCAGATAACTCTTCCTCATGTGTGGGAAATAGATCAGGTTGTCCAATAGCCTTGGCGTTTTATGTAGATGGTCAGGCATATTTATTTATTCATTCATTTCAGCAAATTAAAGTAAGCTAAGTGCATTTGACCTCAGATGGCCCCGGTTTAAGTTAATTTGAGAGACAAAGCTTATAATGTTCCGGTAAAACACATCAACCAGTTTCCCAGCATAGTTGAAATTGAAATGTGATTGCTGAAACATAACCTCTCAAGATACATGAATTTTTAGGCTGGCCCAGAATAATCTCAAGCAAAATGTGGTCTAGGCGAGAAGCAAACATACGAAAGGACTGCACTGTGCATTAGAACATAGCTCTCTTTCTTCCTACATAGACAATTTCTATCTATCCGGGGACAAAGAAATTGGAGGTGGCAAAACCATTTTACTGAATGATTTTCAGGAAGAAGAGAAATTCTACAATAGCTCTCAAAGATTAAGTACGTTATTAGTAGTACATCTGGCATAGCTTTTTTTTTCTTCCTCCCAGGATTATGAGCCAGGAAAATTTGTGTTTTTTCAAAACACTTTCGGATAAGCTCAGCTACAAGCTAAACCCATGCTAAATTAGCATGGAGATGTCCATGGTGTGATGGTCTTTCTTTTCCTACCGTTTGCATTTTTGAACGTTGCATTGTGTTATTGGTTGGCTTTATTGCTCTCTACCTTGGGATTACTTCTCGGTTAGAATCATCTTGAAGGTTCTTGTAACAATAAACTGACATTGCTGCATGTGGAAAAGACCCTGATGTAAGGAAAGATTGAATGCCAAAGGAGAAGGGGGTGGTAGAGGATGGGATGGTTAGATAGTGTCACTTGACGCAATGAACCTGAATTTGGACAAACTCTGGGAGACTGTGGAGGACAGGGGAGGCTGGTGTGCTGTGGTTTATGGGATGGTGAAGAGTTGGACATGACTTAGTTAACTGAATAACAACAAAGCATGGTGGTCTCTGTACCCCATTGTCCACCTGGAATGGTAGCCATCAGTAAGATACACCTTCCAGTTTCCTTCCTGATTAATGGGTGTCAGGGAAGGGAGCGGCAAGGATCAGGCATGGCTGCAAGGTGAGAATGTCCCTAAATCATGATATGAATGCTTACTTTTGTCTGTCATAGAGAACCCAAACCCCAAAAGGAGAAGGCAGAGGGTGAGATGGTGAGATAGGGTCATTGACACAATGGACATGAATTTGGGCCAATTCAGAGGGACGGTGAAGGGCAGAAGGGTCTAGTGTGCCATGGTCCATGGCAGGGGTCTCCAACCTTGGTCCCTTTAAGACTTGTGGATTTCAACTCCCAGAGTCCCTCAGCCAGCAAAGCTGGCTGAGGAACTTTGGGAGTTGAAGTCTACAAGTCTTAAAGGGACCAAGGTTGGAGACCCC
This sequence comes from Ahaetulla prasina, assembly GCF_028640845.1. NCBI lineage: Eukaryota > Metazoa > Chordata > Lepidosauria > Squamata > Colubridae > Ahaetulla > Ahaetulla prasina. Next base: position 10,992,207 of record NC_080550.1, read on the forward strand.
TGGTCCATGGGAACAAATGCAAATTAGTGACTGAATGTCAACAGTTAAAGCTGCATGTGAAACTGAGGACCTGGGTGAAGAGGGGACAGGCAGACAGTGGTCATGTATAAACCTAGACTAAGAAGCAATGATCAGCTCAAACACAGGTGCATGAAAAATGGAGAGGCTCTATTCTACATTCTTCCTCTACAGAAAAGTAAAAAAAAAGATGTGAGCATTAACTAATCTGATCTTTTGTCTGTTGCGCAGGTCACAGGCCTTTCCAGTGCAGATACTGCCCCTACAGTGCCTCTCAGAAAGGAAATCTGAAGACCCACGTTCTCTGTGTCCATCGCATGCCTTTTGACAATAGCCAATACCCTGATCGCAGGTTCAAGCGCTCCAGAGTTGACTCCGAGACTTCTGGGACTATAGAAGAACCTTCCACCGTCAAACCCAGCAGCTCAGCGGAGTCAACCGAGGAAGGCAGCAAGTCTCACGAATAAATGCAACCGAACAACTCAAACTGTGCACTGCAATATTTACTTTCCGGTTTTACGGCACGCATTGGAATCACAGAATGCGGGCTTCAACGGCCTTCTGTGGACAGTCCTTCCTTCTATTTGTGCAAATGCTCAGAAGCGTATACAAACACACACACAAACACACCCCTGTAAGTAAGTAAGTATGTATGTATGTATGGGGGGGGAGCAGGATGGGGGCATCCGTTCTTTAAAAATGGCTGTTCACCTGTTAATTGGCGACAAATACTTCCAACCAAGTAGGTGGCTCTTAAATCCAATGGGTGTATCCTCACACCCTCAAAGTTGAGGACGTTGCAAGATTTTTTTTTAAGGAAGGAAGGAAGGAAGGAAGGAAGGAAGGAAGGAAGGAAGGAAGGAAGGAAGAAAGAAAGAAAGAAAGAAAGAAAGAAAGAAAGAAAGAAAGACATTTCCAATGTGAATATGGATGGGTTTTTTTTTTCCTCCAGCAATAGTGCTCTTACCAGGAACAATAAAATGGATACCATTGGATATCGATTTCCCGTGGCCTTGAAGATTGGTGGGAATGTGTAGGCGTGTGTGAGGGGTTGTGCATTCAGTGCTGAAAACACCTTTTTAATATGACACCAACCGCTGTCATTTGCCTAGCATAATAATGAGACGTGTGGGTTGACTGAAATGGTGCCAGGCTGACCGGAGCTGTCACTGCAGAGAAAATCAATTTGGCTGCACTACAGGAGAAATTCTAGATTGTCCATAAGCCACGGTCAGTCCTGACCTATATTGAAAAGGATGGTGCTGTTATGTTTTAATTTTCAAAAGATACACACAGACACACACTGGCAGACCGACAGACACACCCACCGACAGCCGACCAGATAAATTAGTGGAATTTAGAGTGGGGAAAAAATATCTTAACCAATAAGAAGCTGTTGATCTATTGTATATTTTCTTTAGGGCTGGGGTGTGATTTTTCCGTCCCCCCCCAACTCAACCTGCATATTGATGGGGAAAATGTGTTTTTCCCCCCCCCTTTTTTTGTCTTGTTCCTTTGTAACAAAATAGGTTGTTATAGAGGGATTTAGAGATGTCTATTAAAGAACCTGCTGATTAGGGCAACTAGTTAGCCTTATCTAGAGGAGAGATCAGTGCAGATAACTAGTTCTTCCATAGAAAACTTGAATGAAGAAGTCCCACATCAGATTCGTTTTCATTGAGGTTTATTTCTTCTTGTAAATAAACAGTTTGGTATTTTGAGAAAAGTTTTGGGGTTGTTTTTTTTTTGGGGGGGGGGAATTTTCCCCCCCCAACCACTTGATTCTGAACTATGAATTTTGTCTTGGCTGAAAAGAACAAAAAAAAAAAGAACAAAAAGTATGGAGGTAAAAGTATTAGAAATATTTCTTGTTTTTCTAAGCGGGTGAGGGAAAGGCATGTTCTATATTTTTGCAAAAATTAGCTTTTTTTTTTTTACTTAATTGGCCCCTCCAAATTGAATTCTGTTGCTTCTCATCTAAGAAGCTTTGGGTGTAATTTTAATAGAAGTCTTAAATGGACAGGAAGAAAAAACAAAGGAAAGAAAAAAGGAAGCAAGTTCTAAGTTCCTTACGGCTTCGGTTGGAATGATAAAATTATGGAGCCTTTTCAGGCAGTTCCTTTGTGAAAGGGTGCAATTGGTGTAGCACCCAATGACAGACACAAGTGTCCATTTCTCCTCAAAACAAAACCATTCAGGAAAGAAAGAAAGAAAGAAAGAAAGAAAGAAAGAAAGAAAGAAAGAAAGAAAGAAAGAAAGAAAGAAAGAAAGAAAGAAAGATGGATGGATGATATATCCTTGGAGGCTAGGAGCACAGATTAAAACACAAGAGCCTTAAAAGACACTCCCCAAACAGCAAAAATGTAAATAAAATTCGTAGCAAACTGAGAAAGTAAAGGGGAGGGAAAAAAAAGAAGAAAAGAAAGTTCTCAGGTTAATAAGGAATATTGTTTGCAAATTGTTGTCAGAAAAATGAAATCGAATACAACTGACACCCATCCTACTGAAACTTCAGTTAAACTGAGGTTGCCTTGCGTAGCTCCTGTGGTAAAGGACAAGCTGTATTTTTTTCCCCTCATTTTAATTTGAATTTTGATTTGTTTGGTTTTTTTTTTTCCCTTCCTAGTCTAGTTCTCACTGCCTTACTTAAATCGAGTTGATCGACCGAATGCAACTGATTCTTACGATCCTCTGTGTAAACAGAGGACTCTCTGACTGTAGTACGCTTTAGGGTTTTAACTGCACTACTGTGTTTGGTGACTGTGATTCGGTCGCTTGCTTTCTTCGTGTCTTTGACGCCTTCAGTATCTTAGCGAGAAAAACAAACAGAGGGAAATAGAATAATAATAATAATAATTTTTTTTAAAAAAAAAACCACATTCCATTTTCTTGCACTTTTTTGCAGCTCCTTTCATGGTTTCTGAGCATTTTCAGATACGACAGGCAATAATTCTGTTTGTGACACTGGAAACTTTACTTCCTGTTCTTTGTGATGTGTATGTTGAATCCACTTAGTCTGGTGCTACTGTCCTCATCGTTTTTTGCCTCCGACGTTCACCCCCCCTTTTTTTCCCCCCCACCCTGGAACATTTGTAACTTGGAATACAAACGAGCGACAGGAGCAGTGAAATACCATCAGCTTCTGAATATCATCATGCTTCTCGTATCTAAACATGTTTTTTCTCTGTAACTTCTGTAGTCTGTGATATTGGTCAAAATACTGTCTACATTCCTAAGCAAAAGAAAAAAAAATTATATATATATATATATATCTTGGAGAGATTCTGAGATCAATAGAGTAGAGGGTTTTGTTGCTATGCTTGTAACAATTAGGAAAAAAAAACCTTTGTATTTAAAGTTTATTCTTGGTCATTATTTATTATTATAAGACATCAGTTGACAGAACTTTATTCTGGGTATAGAAGTATTAAAAGTTGTTTCCCCTTGCCAGAAAATGACTGTTTTTATTTTATTTTTCTTTCTGCTGTTAGAATAAAAATGTCTTTGAAGCAGTACAGTTTTATCCAGTGTTTTACACAATAAAACTTCTTCCTTTGGGGAAATAAAGAGAAGGGTTCCCCCCCCCTCCAACTTCTTTGTGTTTATTAGAAAGTCACTGTTTTTCTTTCACTTCTGTGTTGTACAATTTGGGAAAAAGGTAGGTAACAACAGTCAAGTCATAGTTGGGCCATTCAGTGACTTGCAAACTGTTCTATCTCATTTGTTTCAGAATGAAATCTATACAATATCTAAATCCGCCTCTTTATATACAGGTACATAGTTATATCTTCATTAAAAGATTGTTGAAATCATACGGCGACTATTTTTGCAATGCTGCGGTTGTATTACAGGAAACAGAAATTGGATATATCAGACATTGACAATTTTATGTAAAAGATACATTTAGCTTTTGAAAATAAGGGGGTTGCTGTGCTATTGCAGATAAATTAAACTCTCATCCATTGTAAAGCAATCTACAATGATAGAAAGTTGTAAAATCTTAGAGGCAGCTCACTTCCCCCCCTCATGTACCCGATACATAGTCTGATTTTTGTACAGGTACTCCTTGTCTTACAGCCATTCACTTAGTGACTCTTCAAAGTTCACAGCCGCATTGAAAAAGTGACTTATGACTGGTTTTTTTTCCACACTTACGACTGTTGCAGCATCCCCATGGTCACGTGATCAAAATTCGGAAGCTTGGCAACTGGCATGTACTTGTGACGGTTGCAATGTCCCAAAGTCATGTGATCCCCTTTTGGCGACTTTCTGACAAGCAAAGTCAATGGTGGGAGCCAGATTCATTTTTTTTTATTTGTATTTATATCCCGCCCTTCTCCGAAGACTCAGGGCGGCTTACAGTATGTCAAGCAATAGTCTTCATCCATTTGTATATTATATACAATGTCAACTTATTGCCCCAAACAATCTGGGTCCTCATTTTACCTACCTTATTTAATAACCACGTTAGTAACTTAACAGCCGCAATGATTCACGTAACAGCTGTGGCAAGAAAGCTCATAAAATGGGGCAAACCTCAACCAATATCTCGCTTAGCAACAGACATTTTGAGCGCAAATTTTCGTGGTTGCAAGCTCAGGACAACCTGCAAGCTCAGATACAAACAAAAACACTAACCTTCTTCTGACATATGTGCTACCCAACCACCTTTCAGGAAGTTAAATCTCACAAAATCAATGATTTCATGTGTCCCAGGATAGCGCTGTTAAGTATTTTAAGAAATAAATAAATACACTCGAAAGCAGGCGTGTCAAACTCGCGGCCTGCAGTCCAGATGCATCACGTGCTGGCCCCGCCCCACCCAGTCCCAATACGTCACGTGACGCCGCCATGACAGCACCAGTTTGACACCCCTTCTCTAAAGGAAGAGAAAAGTGGCGCCAGAGGTGATCGGCAAATCGGCAATATCCGCAGAAGTTGGAAGCTTTTGGCGGAAGGATAAAAATCCCCATCACAACCTTACATCGCAAGCTCTTCTCCCTTTGGGGTGAATAGGCCACCCTGCAAACATATGAAAAGGGGTGTGGCCAAAACCCACATGAGCCCCGCCCCCAGGTAGGCTACAGAAGGAAAACAATCGCAGAATGCTGTTTTACTATTTCAGGGGCCGTTGTATTCTTCTGGTATATTATCTCATTTTTTAAAAAAATAATTCCTTAAGGACGATGCACCATTCTCAACATATCGGATAAAGTAAGTATCAACCTGCACCTTTTACAGCCCTCTCTAAGTGGTTTAAAGTGCTTAGTGCTATGTTCACATGACCAAAATTTGGATGCTAGGCAACTGGCATGTATTCATGATAGTTGCAGCATCCAGGGTTATGTCCAACAAGCAAAGTCAATGGGGGAAGGTAAGTTCACTTGACAGTCATGTGACTCACTAAACCTAACAACCTAACAAAATTTAAAGCATGTTTACTATAAAGCAGACAATCACAAAAGAAACACTTCCAAAATGGCATATTTTCCCATTATACCAAGTATATACCAATATATACCAAGTTCCATTAAATCAATTTAATTTAATGCTTGGATACCAAGCATCAAATTGAAGAATGTATCATATTCTTCAGCTAGAGTCTTAGGTGTATCATATGAATGTATCATATTCTGCAGCTAGAGTCTGAGGTGTAAATATGTCAGTTGCATCCACCCGCACACAGGTCCACAAGGTGTGATACGCTACAACTCAAGAGAAACAGCCTCACTCGTTTGCTCATATGCCCAGTTGACTCAACATTCCGATTACAGGAGTACTCATAATTTCAGAGCCCAGTTCATTACGGTAAGTGTAGAGATGATGTTGAGTAGGTAGTCCTCCACTTATCACTTTTTCTTTCGCAACTGCTCAAAGTTACAACAGCACCAGAAAAAGTGACTTAGGACTGATGCTCACACTTACAACCATCACAGTTTCTCCAAGAGCTGTGGTGGCGCAGGGGCTAGAATGCAGCACTGCAAGCTAATTCTGCCGACCGCCAGCAGTTCGATTCTCACCGGCTCAAGGATGACTCAGCCTTTCATCCTTCTGAGTTCAGTAAAATGAGGACCCAGATTGTTAGGGGCAATAGGCTCACTCTTTAAACCACTTAGAGGGGGATGTAAAAGTGCTGTAAAGTGGTATATAAGTCTAAGTGCTTATTGCTATATTCACATGACCAAAATTTGGGTGCTTGGCTACTGGCATGTATTTATGATAGTTGCAGCATCCAGGGTTATGTCCAACAAGCAAGGTCAATGGGGGAAGGTAAGTTCACTTGATGGTCATGTGAGTTACTTTACGTAACAACCTAACAAAATTGATAGTATGTTTAGGGGACAAAAGCAGAAAATCACAAAAGAAATATTTCCAAAACTGTATATTTTCCCATTATACCAAGTATATACCAATATATACCAAGTTCCATTAAATCAATTTAATTTAATGCTTGGATACCAAGCATCAAATTGAAGAATGTATCATATTTTTGATTAATCAATCAACCATCTAAAATGATTCCATGATACAAACTCCTTGGAGACAAGCAATATATACCAAGAATTTATACCAGGATAGTGGGAGGCGAGAACCATAAGTGACTTGAATTTGGTTATCAACCAAATAAAACACGAAGTTGATAAGCAAATTCAAGTCACTTATGGTTCCAGCCTTCCACTTTCCTGGTATAAATACTTGGTATGTATCGATTGTCTCCGTGATTGTATCACGGAATCATTTTAGATGGTTGATTGGTTAATCAAAAATACGATACATTGTTCAATTTGATGCTTGGGATCCAAGCATTACATGAAGTTGATTTGATTTGCTGTTGCTTCTACCATGTTTTCCCGAAAATAAGACCCTCTCTTATATTTTTTTGAACCCTGAAAAAGTGCTTGGCCTTATTGCCATGTGCTCAAAAACCTGATTGGGCTTATTATCAGGGGATGTCTTATTTTGGGGAAAAGCGTAAAAAAAACCCCCAACCCAACATTCTAAATTATGAAATGGAAGCTTGAACTTCAAGGTTTATATAATCCAGGAGTGAAATCCAGCAGGTTCTGACAGGTTCTGGAGAACCGGTAGCGAAAATTTTGAGCAGTTCGGAGAACCGGTAGTGGAAATTTTGAGTAGTTCGGAAAACCAGCAAATACCATCTTTGGCTGTCCCCAGAGTAAGGTGGGAATGGAGATTTTGCAATATACTTCCCCCAGGAGTGGGGAGGAAATGGGGATTTTGCAGTATCCTTCCCCTGCCACGCCAACCAAGCCACATCACGCCTACCAAGCCACTCCCACAGAACCGGTAGTAAAAAAAAATTGGATTTTACCACTGAAAAAATCCCATTCAATGCTGCAATGGTCATAAGTGTGAAAATGGTCATAAGTGTGAAAAATGGTCATAAGTCCCTTTCTTTCCATGAAGTTGTAAGTTCGAACGATCACTAAGCGAACTGTTGTAAGTCAGGGACAGTGTGATCTGGCCATACACTGATGTCTGTGCATGTGGTGTACCACAATTTTGCTATGTTAAATGATGTCTAGGGTGTTTCGCTGCCTTTCCTGACTAATTATCTTTGGTGAGCTCTGATCTGCAATGTGATAATTGCTATTATCACATTGATAACCTGAATGTGTGAAATTGCTATCACAGAACCTTGCCTCTTTCTCACAGCAAGCAATTATTCAACCGTGGGAGATGGTTGGGGAGTATGTAAGATTTTAGAGGAGATCTCAAACGGAACAGGTGGACTTTCTTTCGTTTCCTTTACACGGCGCTGGATTGATTTGG